>NW_017216973.1:0-12843 GCF_001704415.2 Capra hircus | reverse complement strand
CCAACTCTGTACACAAAGTTAGACATTCTTAATTACTTTGATTAGTATTAATACATGGCAAGAGCAAAGCCGGCGCAGTAACCCAAATACTAGCTTAGAAAGGTTTTAATTTTGCCTAGCCCCGTTTTCCTTCTTAGCACAATGGAGAAATCATACCTTTTCAACTGAGATAGGAATCTGGTCCCAGACCGCTCTATGATTTCTTTAAAATAACAAATTCATTACACACATTTCTATTTGAGTAAATAACAAACG
Organism: Capra hircus; assembly: GCF_001704415.2. Lineage (NCBI taxonomy): Eukaryota > Metazoa > Chordata > Mammalia > Artiodactyla > Bovidae > Capra > Capra hircus. The sequence continues at coordinate 12,588 of NW_017216973.1, read as the reverse complement.
CAAGGCTCCTCAGGTGAGGTTTTATGCATTTTATTCTCATCCTTACTGTGCCACCCAGAAGCTTTTTAACAACACTTTTTTAGCTCTCTTCCTTAATGAATGTTGATTTTGTTTCCCGCGAAGTGTTTCTTTTATCTTTAAAGTATTTGCCCAGATTCTCCTTAGAAGGCCACCTCTACCGCCTTACATGCTCTAATAGAACAAAAGCGTGGCCAGTTGGGATACTAACAAAGAAGGTAGCTTTAACTCAAGGATCCTAACTGTTGCTATACGCGTTTCTACTCACTTGTTTTTCTATATACCAACTATATCTAAAAATAAAGGATATGAAAATTTGGCAGCAAGCATTGACTCAACAAATGAAACTTTTAATCAGTCCTATTCTAAAGATTTTGACTCTTCGGAAGCCCCTACATTCCTAGGATGTTTAAGCTTCCTGTGCCTCCTGCAGTCAGGAGGCCTCAAACAATCACACTCGCAGAGTCCTGCAGGCAGGCTAGAGAGCCATCGGAGGGGTTTTTAGATTGAAACACTCTTTCAAATGCAGAAGACTGAAACCCTGAATTGACTTTTTCCAGAAAATGTCAGAAGAGTGGAAAAGCAGAGCACAAAAGCCGGCAGATTTTTGTTGGGGTACATGCTTAGGAATTTCCAGAGGGGGTCCCTGAAGTCTGAGAACGCCTTGCGAATGTCAGCTTCCCTTCCTCATGACCTTGTCACGGGGCGGGATTCCTCACACTGGCTCCCGGCAGCTTTCCCACAGGGCTGTCCCACGTGCCACCGTGGTGTGAGTCGATACTCCGGCTTGAAAGTCGAGGCAGTGCAGGGAAAACAGGTTTCCCTGGAATGGACTGAGACATCTGGGGGACTCTGGGAATGTGGCACGACCCTGGAGTTCCTCTCGCCTTTCCTGTGGAGAGCGCCTCCACTTGAGATGCGACGGGAAAGCCGGGAATTCTTTCCCGACCACGCAGGGAAAGTATCCCTCCTCTCTAGCTAGGAGGCGGAAACGGGGTCTCCTCTGGATGTGGGCGGGACTCTCGTGCTTCCTGTCGAGTGGAGACGAGCATGTTGGGGAACTTCTTGAGTTGCAGCAAGGGTGTGAATGACCCTTTGGAAGTTCCAGAGTTTAGGTGTGATTAGCCTCGAGACCCCTCAGCAGAAATGGGCCTCATCTCGCCAGGAGAGGAGAACCTCCTGGATTTTCTCGAGTTGCAGCAGATGCTCTCGACTTACGACGGTGACATCAGGGACCCCCTCTTGTGGCCTCACGAAATGGAAGTCCCCATGCGAGTTGCTCATGGGTCTCTCGGGATTCGTCTCCCGTCGATGCCGGGACCTAAGATCTTGTGTGGAGTCTGTGCCAAAACCTGAGGATTCCTCTCCAGTGCTGACATGTATCTTGGGGTATTTCTGGAGTCTCCCCAGGGGAGTAAGTCCTCGTCTCGAGTCAGGGCATGCACGTGAGCTTTCCTCCGAGCTGTAGCAGCAGTGTTGAGCTTCCCTTCGCGAGGATCAAGGAATCTGTGGCTTTCCCTCGAGGCTTCCCACGACGCTTTCCCACGACGCTTTCCCACAGGACTGTCCCACCTGCCACCTTGGTGTGAGTCGAACCTCTTCTTGAAAGTCGAGGCAGTGCAGGGAAAACAGGTTTCCCTGAATGGACTAAGACATCTGTGGGACTCTGGGAATGGTGGCACGACCCTGGAGTTCCTCTCGCCTTCCCTGTGGAGAGCGCCCCCTCTTGAGAGGCGATGGGAACGCCGGGAATTCTTTCCCGACCACGTAGGGAAAGGATCCCTCCTCTCGAGCTAGGAGGCGGAAACGGGGCTCCTCTGGATGTGGGCGGGACTCTCGTGCTTCCTCTCCAGTGGAGACCGGTATGTCGGGGAACTTCTTGAGTTGCAGCAAGGGTGTGAAGGACCCGTTGGAAGTTCCAGATGTTAGATGTGATTAGCCTCGAGACGCCTCTGCGGAAATGGGCCTCATCTCGCCTGGAGGCGAGAACCTCCTGGATTTTCTCGAGTTGCGGCAGGTTCTCTCGACTTACGACTGGGACCTCAGGGACCCGCGCTGGTGGCCTCAGGAAAGGCCATTCCCCATGCGAGTAGTCCGGGGGCCTCTCGGGATTCCTCTCCCGTCGATGCCGGGGCCTAAGTCCTTGTGTGGAGTCAGTGCCGGAACGTGAGGATTCCTCTCCAGTGCTGACATGGATCTTGGGGTACTTCTGGAGTCTCCCCAGTGGAGTCAGTCCTCGTCTCGAAGGGAGGCATGCACGTGCGCTTTCCTCCCCAGCTTTTGCAGCAGTGTCACGCTTCCCTTTGCTTGGATCAAGGGATCTGTGGCTTTTCCTCAAGGATTTCCCGCAGGGCTTTCCCACAGGGCTGTCCCACGTGCCACCGCGGTTTGAGTCGATCCTCGGCTTGAAAGTCGAGGGAGTGCAGGGAAACAGGTTTCCCTGGAATGGACTGAGACATCTGGGGGACTCTGGGAATGGTGGCACGACCCTGGAGTCCCTCTCGCCTTTCCTGTGAAGAGCGCCTCCCCTTGAGATGCGACGGGAATGACGGGAATTCTTTCCCGAGCACGAAGGGAAAGGATCCCTCCTCTCGAGCTAGGAGGCGGAAATGGGGCTCCTCTGGATGTGGGCGGGACTCTCGTGCTTCCTTTCGAGTGGAGACAGGTATGTCCGGGAACTTCTTGAGTTGCAGCAAGGGTGTGAAGAACACTTTGGAAGTTCCAGAGGTTAGGTGTGATTAGCTTGGAGACGCATCAGCGGAAATGGGCCTCATCTCGCCTGGAGGGGAGAACCTCCTGGATTTTCTCGAGTTGCGGCAGGTGCTATCGACTTACGTCGGGGACCTCAGGGACCCGCTCTGGTGGCCTCAGGAAAGGCCAGTCCCCTTGCGAGTTGCTCGGGGGCCTCTCGGGATTCCTCTTCCATCGATGCCGGGGCCTAAGACCTTGTGTGGAGTCGGTGCCGGAAACTGAGGATTCCTCTCCAGTGCTGAAATGGATCATGGTGTACTTCTGGAGTCTCCCCAGTGGAGTCAGTCCTCGTCTCGAAGGGAGGCATGCACGTGCGCTTTCCTCCCCAACTTTTGCAGCAGTGTCACGCTTCCCTTTGCTTGGATCAAGGGATCTGTGGCTTTTCCTCGAGGATTTCCCGCAGGGCTTTCCCACAGGGCTGTCCCACGTGCCACCGCGGTGTGAGTCGATCCTCAGCTTGAAAGTCGAGGCAGTGCAGGGAAAACAGGTTTCCCTGGAATGGACTGAGACATCTGGGGGACTCTGGGAATGGTGGCACGAACTTGGAGTTCCTCTCGCCTTTCCTGTGGAGAGCGCCTCCTCTTGAGATGCGACGGGAACGCCGGGAATTCTTACCCGACCACGCAGGGAAAGGATCCCTCGTCTCAAGCCAGGAGGCGGAAACGGGGCTCCTCTGGATGTGGCCGGGACTCTCGTGCTTCCTCTCCAGTGGAGACCGGTATGTCGGGAACTTCTTGAGTTGCAGCAAGGGTGTGAAGAACCCTGTGGAAGTTCCAGAGGTTAGGTGTGATTAGCCTGGAGACGCCTCAGCGGAAATGGGCCTCAACTCGCCTGGAGCGGAGAACCTCCTGGATTTTCTAGAGTTGGGCAGGGTCTCTCGAGTTACGACGGGGACCTCAGGGACCCGCTCTGGTGGCCTCAGTAAAGGCCAGTGCCCATGGGAGTTGCAAGGGGGCCTTTCGGAATTCCTCTCCCGTCGATGTCGGGGCCTAAGACCTTGTGTGGAGTCGGGGCTGGAACCTGATGATTCCTCTCCAGTGCTGACATGGATCTTGGGGTACTTCTGGAGTCTCTCCTGGGGAGTCAGTGCTCATCTCGTGTGGGGGCATGCACTTGAGCGTTCCTCACGAACTGTAGCAGCAGTGTCACACTTCCCATCGCGGGGATCAAGGGATCTGTGGCTTTCCCTCGAGGCTTTCCGAAGAGGCTTTCCCACAGGGCTGTCCCACCAGGGACATGCCATGGTGGAGTGAGTGGATCCTCGGCGTGAAAGTAGAGGCAGTGCAGGGAAAACAAGTTCCTCTGGAATGGACTGAGACATCTGGGGTCCCTTGGAATTGTGGCAAGACACTGGAGTTTCTCTCGCCTTTCCTGTTGAGAGCGCCTCTTCTTGAGATGCGACGGGAAAGCCGGGAATTCTTTCCAGACGAAGCAGGAAAAGAATCCCTAATCTCAAGCTACGAGGTGGAATCCAGGCTCCTCTGGATGTGGGCGGGACCCTCGTGCTTCCTCTTGAGTGGAGACTGGTATGTCGGGGAACTTCTTGAGTTTCAGCAAGCGTGTGAAGGACCCTTTGGAAGTTCCAGAGGTTAGGTGTGATTAGCCTCGAGACGCCTCAGCGGAAATGGACCTCATCTTGCCCGGAGGGGAGAAAATCCTGGATGTTCTCGAGTTGCTGCAGGTGCTCTCGACTTAAGACGGGGACCTCAGGGACCCGCTCTGGTGGCCTCAGGAAAGGCCAGTCCCCATGCGAGTAGCTCGGGGGCCACTTGGGATTCCTCTCCCTTCGATGCTGGGGCCTAAGACCTTGTGTGGAGTCAGTGCTGGAACCTGAGGATTCCTCTCCAGTGCTGACATGGATCTTAGGGTACTTCTGGAGTCTCCCCAGGGGAGTCAGTCCTCCTCTCAGTGGGGGCATGCACGTGCGCTTTCCTCCCGAGCTGTAGCAGCAGTGTAACCCTCCCGTCGCCTGGATCATGTGATCAGTGGCTTTCCCTCGAGGCTTTCCCACGAGGCTTTCCCACGAGGCTTTCCCACGAGGCTTTCTCACAGGGCTCTCCCACGTGCCACCGTGGTGTGAGTCGATCCTCGGCTTGAAAGTCGAGGCAGTGCAGGGAAAACAGGTTTCCCTGGAATGGACTGAGACATCTGGAGGAGTCTGGTAATGGTGGCACGAACCTGGAGTTCCTCTCGCCTTTCCTGTGGAGAGCACCTCCTCTTGAGATGCGACGGGAACGCCGGGAATTCTTTCCAGACCACGCAGGGAAAGGGTCCCTCCTCTCCAGCTATGAGGCGGAAACGGGGCTCCTCTGGATGTGGGCGGGACTCTCGTGCTTCGTCTCGAGTGGAGACGGGTATATCGGGGAACTTCTTGAGTTGCAGCAAGAGTGTGAAGGACCCTTTGGAAGTTCCAGAGGTTAGGTATGATTAGCCTCGAGAAGCCTCAGCGGAAATGGGCCTCATCTCGCCTGCAGGGGAGAACCTCCTGGATTTTCTCGAGTTGCGGCAGGTGCTCTGGACTTAAGACGGGGACCTCAGGGACCCGCTCTGGTGGCCTCAGGAAAGGCCAGTCCCCATGCGAGTTGCTTGGGGTCCTCTCGGGATTCCTCTCCCGTGGATGCCGGGCCCTAAGACCTTGTGTGGAGTCGGGGCCGGAACCTGAGGATTCCTCTCCAGTGCTGACATGGATCTTGGGGTACTTCTGAAGTCTCCCCAGGGGAGTCAGTCCTCGTCTCCAGTGGGGGCATGCACGTGCGCTTTCCTCCCGAGCTGTAGCAGCAGTGTCACGCTTCCCTTCGCGTGGATCAAGGGATCTGTGGCTTTCCCTCCAGGCATTCCCAGGAGGCTTTCCCACGAGGCTTTCCCACAGGGCTATCCCACGTGCCACCTTGGTGTGAGTGGATCCTCGGCTTGAAAGTCGAGGCAGTGCAGGGAAAACAGGTTTCCCTGGAGTGGACTGAGACATCTGGGGGACTCTGGGAATGGTGGCACGACCCTGGAGTTCCTCTCGCCTTTCCTGTGGAGAGCGCCTCCTCTTGAGATGCGACAGGAACCCCGGGAATTCTTTCCCGACCACGCAGGGAAAGGATCCCTCCTCTCGAGCTAGGAGACGGAAACGTGGCTCCTCTGGATGTGGGCGGGACTCTCGTGCTTCCTCTCGAGTGGCGACGGGTATGTCGGGGAACTTCTTGAATTGCAGCAAGGGTGTGAAGGACCCTTTGAAAGTTCCAAATGTTAGATGTGATTAGCCTCGAGACGCCTCAGCGGAAATGGGCCTCATCTCAAATGGAGGGGAGAACCTCCTGGATTTTCTCGAGTTGCGGCAGGTGCTCTCGATTTACGACTGGGACATCAGGGACCCGCTCTGGTGGCCTCAGGAAAGGCCAGTCCACATGCGAGTTGCTAGTGGGCCTCTCGGGATTCCTCTCCCGTCAATGCCGGGGCCAAAGACCTTGTGTGGAGTCGGTGCCGGAACCTGAGGATTCCTCTCCAGTGCAGACATGGATCTTGGGGTTCTTATGTAGTCTCCCCAGGGGAGTCAGTCCTCGTCTCGAGTGGGGGCATGCACGTGCGCTTTCCTCCCGAGCTGTAGCAGCAGTGTCCTGCTTCTCTTCGCGTGGATCAAGGGATCAGGGCCTTTCCCACGACGCTTCACATAGGGCTGTCCCACGTGCCACCGTGATGTGAGTCGATCCTCGGAGTGAAAGTCGAGGCAGTGCAGGGAAAACAGGTTTCCCTGAAATGGACGGAGACATCTGGTTGACTCTGGGAATGGTGGCACGACGCTGGAGTTCCTCTCGCCTTTCCTGTGAAGAGCGCCTCCTCTTGAGATTCGACGGGATCGCCGGGAATTCTTTCCGACCACGCAGGGAAAGGATCCCTCCTCTCGAGCTAGGAGTCGGAAACGGGGCTCCTATGGATGTTGCCGGGACTCTCGTGCTTCCTCTCAAGTGGAGACGGGTATGTCGGGGAACTTCTTGAGTTGCAGCAAGGGTGTGAAGGACCCGTTGGAAGTTCCAGATGTTAGATGTGATTAGCCTCGAGACGCCTCTGCGGAAATGGGCCTCATCTCGCCTGGAGGCGAGAACCTCCTGGATTTTCTCGAGTTGCGGCAGGTGCTCTCGACTTATGACTGGGACCTCAGGGACCCGCTCTGGTGGCCTCAGGAAAGGCCATTCCCCATGCGAGTTGTCCGGGGGCCTCTCGGGATTCCTCTCCCGTCGATGCCGGGGCCTAAGTCCTTGTGTGGAGTCAGTGCCGGAACGTGAGGATTCCTCTCCAGTGCTGACATGGATCTTGGGGTACTTCTGGAGTCTCCCCAGTGGAGTCAGTCCTCGTCTCGAAGGGAGGCATGCACGTGCGCTTTCCTCCCCAGCTTTTGCAGCAGTGTCACGCTTCCCTTTGCTTGGATCAAGGGATCTGTGGCTTTTCCTCGAGTATTTCCCGCAGGGCTTTCCCACAGGGCTGTCCCACGTGCCACCGCGGTTTGAGTCGATCCTCGGCTTGAAAGTCGAGGGAGTGCAGGGAAACAGGTTTCCCTGGAATGGACTGAGACATCTGGGGGACTCTGGGAATGGTGGCACGACCCTGGAGTCCCTCTCGCCTTTCCTGTGAAGAGCGCCTCCCCTTGAGATGCGACGGGAATGACGGGAATTCTTTCCCGAGCACGAAGGGAAAGGATCCCTCCTCTCGAGCTAGGAGGCGGAAATGGGGCTCCTCTGGATGTGGGCGGGACTCTCGTGCTTCCTTTCGAGTGGAGACAGGTATGTCCGGGAACTTCTTGAGTTGCAGCAAGGGTGTGAAGAACACTTTGGAAGTTCCAGAGGTTAGGTGTGATTAGCTTGGAGACGCCTCAGCGGAAATGGGCCTCATCTCGCCTGGAGGGGAGAACCTCCTGGATTTTCTCGAGTTGCGGCAGGTGCTATCGACTTACGTCGGGGACCTCAGGGACCCGCTCTGGTGGCCTCAGGAAAGGCCAGTCCCCTTGCGAGTTGCTCGGGGGCCTCTCGGGATTCCTCTCCCATCGATGCCGGGGCCTAAGACCTTGTGTGGAGTCGGTGCCGGAAACTGAGGATTCCTCTCCAGTGCTGAAATGGATCATGGTGTACTTCTGGAGTCTCCCCAAGGCAGTCAGTCCTCGTCTCGTGTGGGGGCATGCACGTGCGCTTTCCTCCCGAGCTGTAGCAGGAGTGTCATATTTCCCGTCGAGTCGATCAAGGGATCAGTGGCTTTCCCTCGAGGCTTTCCCACAGGGCTTTCCCACAGGGCTGTCCCACGTGCCACCGTGGTGTGAGTCGATCCTCAGCTTGAAAGTCGAGGCAGTGCAGGGAAAACAGGTTTCCCTGGAATGGACTGAGACATCTGGGGGACTCTGGGAATGGTGGCACGAACTTGGAGTTCCTCTCGCCTTTCCTGTGGAGAGCGCCTCCTCTTGAGATGCGACGGGAACGCCGGGAATTCTTACCCGACCACGCAGGGAAAGGATCCCTCGTCTCAAGCCAGGAGGCGGAAACGGGGCTCCTCTGGATGTGGGCGGGACTCTCGTGCTTCCTCTCCAGTGGAGACCGGTATGTCGGGAACTTCTTGAGTTGCAGCAAGGGTGTGAAGAACCCTGTGGAAGTTCCAGAGGTTAGGTGTGATTAGCCTGGAGACACCTCAGCGGAAATGGGCCTCAACTCGCCTGGAGCGGAGAACCTCCTGGATTTTCTAGAGTTGGGCAGGGTCTCTCGAGTTACGACGGGGACCTCAGGGACCCGCTCTGGTGGCCTCAGGAAAGGCCAGTGCCCATGGGAGTTGCAAGGGGGCCTTTCAGAATTCCTCTCCCGTCGATGCCGGGGCCTAAGACCTTGTGTGGAGTGGGTGCTGGAACCTGAGGATTCCTCTCCAGTGCTGACATGGATCTTGGGGTACTTCTGGAGTCTCCCCAGTGGAGTCAGCCCTCGTCTCGAGTGGGGGAATGCACGTGCGCTTTCCTCCCGAGCTGTAGCAGCAGTGTCGCGCTTCCATTCGCGAGGATCAAGGGAACTGTCGCTTTCCCTCGAGGCTTTCCCAGGAGGCTTTCCCACAAGGCTGTCCCACGTGCCACCGTGGTGTGAGTCGATCCTGGGCTTGAAAGTCGAGGCAGTGCAGGGAAAACAGGTTTCCCTGGAATGGACTGAGACATCTGGGGGACTTTGGGAATGGTGGCACGACCCTCGAGTTCCTCTCGCCTTTCCTGTAGAGAGTTCCTCCTCTTGAGATGCCACGGAAACGCCGGGAAATCTTTCCCGAGCACGCATGGAAAGGATCCCTCCTCTCGAGCTAGGAGGCGGAAACGGGGCTCCTCTGGATGTGGGCGGTACTCTCGTGCTTCCTCTGGAGTGGAGACGGGTATGTCGGGGAACTTCTTGAGTTGCAGCAAGGGTGTGAGGGACCCTTTGGAAGTTCCAGAGTTTAGGTGTGATTTGCCTCGAGACACCTCAGCGGAAATGGGCCTCATCTCGCCTGGAGGGGAGACCTCCTGGATTTTATCGAGTTGTGGCAGGTGCTCTCGATTTACGACGGGGACCTCAGGGACCCGCCCTGGTGTCCTCAAGAAAGGCCAGTCCCCATTCGTGTTGGTCGGGGCCTCTCGGGATTCGTCTCCCGTCGATGTCAGTGCCTCAAACCTTGTGTGGAGTGGGTGCCAGTATCTGAGGATTCCTCTCCAGTGCAGACATGGAACTTGGGGTACTTCTGGAGTCTCCCCAGGGGAGCCAGTCGTCGTCTCGAGTGAGGTCATGCACGTGCGCTTTCTTCCCGAACTGTAGCAGCAGTGTCACGCTTCCCTTCGCGTGGATCAAGGAATCTGTGGCTTTCCCTCGACGTTTTCCCACGAGGCTTTCCCAAGAGGCTTTCCCAAAGGGCTGTCCCACGTGCCACCGTGGTGTGAGTCGATGCTCGGCCTGAAATTCGAGGCAGTGCAGGGAAAACAGGTTTCCCTGTAATGGACTGAGACATCTGGGGGACTCTGGGAATGGTGGCACGACCCTGGAGTTCCTCTCGCCTTTCCTGTGGAGAGCGCCTCCTCTTGAGATGCGAGGGAAACGCCGGGAATTCTTTCCCGACCACGCAGGGAAAGGATCACTCCTCTCGAGCTAGTAGGCTGAAACGGGGCTCATCTGGATGCGAGCCGGACTCTCGTGCTTGCTCTCAAGTGGAGACCAGCATGTCGGGGAACTTCTTGAGTTGCAGCAAGGGTGTGAATGACCCTTTGGAAGTTCCAGAGGTTAGGTGTGATTAGTCTCGACACGCCTCAGCGGAAATGGGCCTCATCTCGCCTGGAGGGGAAAACCTCCTGGATTTTCTCGAGTTGCGGCAGGTGCTCTCGACTTACGACGGGAACCTCAGGGACCCGCTCTGATGGCCTCAGGAAAGGCCAGTCCCCATGCGAGTTGCTCAGGGGACTCTCGGGATTCCACTCCCATAGATGCCGGCGCCTAAATCCTTTGTGGAGTCGGTGCCGGAACCTGAGGATACCTCTCCAGGCCAGACATGGATCATGGGGTACTTCTGGAGTCTCCCCAGGGGGGTCAGTGCTCGTCTCGAGGGGAGGCATGCACGTGCGCTTTCCTCCCGAGCTGTAGCAGCAGTGTCACGCTTCCCTTCGCGTGGATCAAGGCATCTGTGGCTTTCCCTCGAGGCTTTCCCACGAGGCTTTCCCACGAGGCTTTCCCACCAGGGCTGTCCCACGTGCCACCGTGTTGTGTGTCGATCCTAGGCTAGAAAGTCGAGGCAGTGCAGGAGAAACAGGTTTCCATGGAATGGACTGAGACATCTGGGGGCCTCTGGGAATGGGTGCACGAATCTGAAGTTCCTCTCGCCTTTCCTGTGGAGAGCGCCTCCTCTTGAGATGAGACGGGAACTCCGGGAATACTTGACCGACCACTTAGTGAAAGGATCCCTCCTCTCTAGCTAGGAGGGGGAAACGGGGCTCCTCTGGATGTGGGCGGGACTCTCGGGCTTCCTCTCGAGTGGAGACGGGTATGTCAGGGAACTTCTTGAGTTGCAGCAAGGGTGTGAAGGGCCCTTTGGAAGGTCCAGAGGTTAGGTGTGATTAGCCTCGAGTCGCCTCTGTGGAAATGGGTCTCATCTCGTCTGGAGGGAAGAACCTCCTGGATTTTCTCGAGTTGTGGCAGGTTCTCTCGACTTATGACGGGGACCTCAGGGACTCGCTCTGGTGGCCTCAGGAAGGCCAGTCCCCATGCGAGTGGCTCGGGGCCTCTTGGGATTTCACTCCTATCGATGCCGGGGCCTAAGGCCTTGTGTGGAGTCAGTGCAGGAACCTGAGGATTCCTCTCCTTGCTGACATGGATCTTGGTACTTCTGTAGTCTCCCCAGGGGAGTCAGTCCTCGTCTCGATGGGCGCATGCACATGCGCTTACCTCCCGAGCTGTAGCTGCAGTATCTCGCTTCCCTTCTTGTGAGTAAGGATCAGGGGCTTTCCCTCGAGTCTTTCCCACGAGGCTTTCCCACGAGGCTTTCCCATAAGGGCTGTCCCACATGCCACCGTTGTGTGAGTCGATCCTCGGCTTGAGAGCCAAGTTAATGCAGGGAAAGCAGGTTTCCGTGAAATGGACTGAGACATGTGGGGACTCTGGGAATGGTGGCACCACCCTGGAGTTCCTCTCTCCTTTCCTGTGGAGAGCGACTCCTCTTGAGACGCTATGGGAACGCCGGGAATTCTTTCCTGACAACGCAGGGAAAGGATCCCTCCTCTCGAGCTAGGAGACGGAAACGGGGCTCCTCTGGATGTGGGCAGGCCTCTCGTGCTTCCTCTCGAGTGGAGACAGGTATGTCAGGGAACTTCTTGAGTTTGCAGCAAGGACGTGAAGGACCCTTTGGAAGTTTCAGAGGTTAGGTGTGATTAGGCCTCGAGATGTCTCAGCGGAAATGGGCCTCATCTCTCCTGGAGGGGAGAACCTTCTGGATTTTCTCGAGTTGCGGCAGGTGCTCTCGAATTACGACGGGGACCTCAGGAACCCTCTCTTGTGGTCTCAGGAAAGGCCAGTCCCCATGCGTGTTGCTCGGGGCCTCTCGGGATTCCTCTCCCGTCGATGCCCGGTGACCTAACACCTTGTGTGGCATCAGGTGCCCGAAGCCTGAGGATATCCTCTCGCATGCTGCGTATGGAATCTGGGGTGGGGCTACTGAATGGAGCCCCATAAGTGAGGCAGTCCTTCTCGTCGAGTGCGGCGCCAGTGCACCGCTGCGATCCTCTCCCCGTATCTGAAGCCAGCAGTGTCCACTCCATTCAAACGTGCCAAAAGGATCCATTGTCTTCCCTCGGGGCTTCCCACGAGCTCTGCACGAGGCGGTTCAGCAGGAGCTGTGGCGCGAGCGTGCCACCTGTGGGTGCTGCAGTTCGATCATCCTTGAATGGTCGAGGCACGTGGCAGGAAAACAGTCGTTCCCTGGAATGGAATTGACATCGTGTGGACTACTGGGAATTGGGGCACCAACCTCTGCAGTTCCTCTCGCCCTTTCCTTTGGAGAGCCACCTCCTGAGATCGATGGGATGGCCGGAAATGTCTTACCCTGACCACTGGTAGGGAATAGAGAGATCTTCACGGTCGAGCTACGAGCCGAAACGGAGCTCCTTCTGGATTGGCTCGGACCCGTGCTCCCTTGAGTGGAGACATGGGTAATGGGCGGAACTTCTTGAGTGGCAGCAGACTTTGAAAGAACTCTTTAAAGAATGCCAGAGTTCACCTGTGTGAATTACCCTCGTGGAGAAACATCAGTGGAAATCGGCGCCCTCATCTCAACCTGCAGGGAGAACCTCTGGATTTTACCGAGTTG
>NW_017216972.1:0-12844 GCF_001704415.2 Capra hircus | reverse complement strand
CGTTTCCGCCTCCTAGCTCGAGAGGAGGGATCCTTTCCCTGTGTGGTCGGGAAAGAATTCCCGGCGTTTCCGTCGCATCTCAAGAGGAGGCGCTCTCCACAGGAAAGGCGAGAGGAACTCCATGGTCGTGCCACCATTCCCAGAGTCCCCAGATGTCTCAGTCCATTCCAGGGAAAACCCCTGCACTGCCTCGACTTTCAAGCCGAGGATTGACTCACACCATGGTGGCACGTGGGACAGCCCTGTGGGAAAGCCTCCTGGGCAAGCCTTGAGGGAAAGGCACAGATCACTTGATCCACGCGAAGGGAAGCGTGACACTGCTGCTACAACTCGAGAGGAAATCGCACGTGCATGCCCCAATACGAGACGAGGACTGACTCCCCTGGGGAGACTCCAGAAATACCTAAGATCCATGTCAGCACCGGAGAGGAAACCTCAGGTTCCGGCACCGACTCCACACAAGGTCTTAGGCCCGGCATCGACAGGAGAGGAATCCCGAGATGCCGTCGACCAATTCGCTGGGGACTGGCCTTGCCTGAGGCCACCAGAGCGGGTCCCTGAGGTCACCATCATAAGTCGAGAGCACCTGCCGCAACTCGAGAAAATCCAGGAGGTTCTCCCCTCCAGGAGAGATTAGGCCCATTTCCGCAGCAGCGTCTCGAGGCTAATCACACCTAAACTCTGGAACTTCCAAAGGGTCCTTCACACCCTTGCTGCAATTCAAGAAGTTCCTCGACATACCCGTCTTCACTCGAGAGGAAGCACGAGAGTCCCACCCACATCCAGAGGAGCCCAGTTTCCCCTCCTAGCTCGAAAGGAGGGATCCTTTCCCTGCGTGGTCGGGAAAGAATTCCTGCGTTCCCGTCGCATCTCAAAAAGAGGAGCTCTCCACAGGAAAGGCGAGAGGAACTCCAGGGTCCGCACCATTCCCAGAGTCCCCAGATGTCTCAGTCCATTCCAGGGAAACCTGTTTTCCCTGCACTGCCTCGACTTTCAAGCCGAGGATCGACTCACACCATGGTGGCACGTGGGAGAGGCCTGTGGGAAGGATTCATTGGAAAGCCTCGTGGAAGCCTCGAGGGAAAGCCACAGATCCCTTGTTCCACGCGAAGGGAAGCGTGACAACTGCTGCTAGAGCTCGGGAGGAAATCGCACGGTGCATACCCAAACTCGAGACAGGACTGACTCCCCTGGGGAGACTCCAGAAGTACCCAAGATCCATGTCAGCACTGGAGAGGAATCCTCAGGTTCCGGCACCGGACTCCACACAAGGTCTTAGGCCCGGCATCGTCGGGAGAGGAATCCCGAGAGGCCCCGAGCAACTCGCATGGGGACTGGCCTTTCCTAAGGCCAACCAGAGCGGGTCCCTATTGTGGCCCTTCGTAAGTTCGAGAGCACCTGCCGCAACTCCGAGAAAATCCAGGAGGTTCTCCACCTCCAGGCGTGATGAGGCCCATTTCCGCTGAGGCGTCTCGAGGCTAATCACACATAACCTCTGGAAACTTCCAAAGGGTCCTTCACACCCTGCTGCAACTTAAGAAGTTCCCAGGTAAACCCATCTCCACTCCGAGAGGAAGCACGAGAGTCCGCCACATCCAGAGGAGCCCCGTTTCCGCCTCCTAGCTCGAGAGCAGGGATCCGTTCCCTGCGTGGTCGGGAAAGAATTCCCGGCGTTCCGTCGCATCTCAAAAGAGGCGCTCTCCACAGGAAAGGCGAGTAGGAACTCCAGGGTGCGTGCCACCATTCCCAGAGTGCCCAGATATCTCAGTCCATTCCAGGGAAACCTGTTTTCCCTGCACTGCCTCAACTTTTCAAAGCCGAGATCGACTCACACCACGGTGCACGTGGGACAGCCCTGTGGGAAAGCGCTCGTGTGAAAGCCTCATGGGAAAGCCCCGAGGGAAAGCCACTGATCCCTTGATCCTCGGGAAGGGAAGCGTGACACTGCTGCTGCAATTCGGGAGGAAAGCAACGTGCATGCCCTACTTGAGACGAGGACTGACTCCCCTGGGGAGACTCCGGAGGTACCCCAAGATCCATGTCAGCACTGGAGAGTAATCCTCACGTTCCGGCTCCGACTCCACACAAGGTCTTAAGCCCCCGGCATGAACGGCAGAGAATCCCGAGAGGCCCCCGAGCAACTCGCATGGGGACTGGCCTTTCCTGAGGCCACCAGAGCGGGTCCCTGAGGTCTCCGTCGTAAGACGAGAGGACCTGGCCGCAACTAGAAAACAATCCAGGGAGGTTGTCCCTCCAGGCGAGATGAGGCCCATTTCCGCTGAGGCGTCTCGAGGCTAATCACACCTAACCTCTGGGAACTTCCAAAGGGTCCTTCACACCCTTTGCTGCCACTCAAGAAGTTCCCCGACATTCCCGTCTCTACTCCAGAGTAAGCACGAGAGCCCGCCCACATCCAGAGGAGCCCCGTTTCCGCCTCCTAGCTCGAGAGGAGGGATCCTTTCCCTGCGTGGTCGGGAAAGAATTCCCGGCATTCCCGTCGCATCTCAAGAGGAGGCGCTCTCCCACTGGAAGGCGAGAGGAACTCCCGGGTCTTGCCACCATTCCCAGAGTCTCGCAGATGTCTAAGTCCATTCCAGGGAAATCTGTTTTCCCTCGATTGCCGCGACTTTCAAGCCGAGGATCGACTCACACCACGGTGGCACGTGGGACAGCCCTGTGAGAAAGCCTTCTGGGAAAGCCTCGTGGGAGAGCCTCAAGGGAAAGGCACAGATCCCTTGATCCAGGCGAAGGGAAGCGTGACACTGCTGCTACAGCTCGGGAGGAAAGCGCACCGTGCATGCCCCACTCGAGACGAGGACTGACTCCCCTGGGGAGAATCCAGAAATACCCCAAGATCCATGTCAGCACTGGAGAGGAATTCCTCAGGTTCCGGCACCGTCTCCACACAAGGTTTTAGGCCCCGGCATCTACGGGAGAAGAATCCCGAGAGGCCCCCGAGCAACTCGCTTGGGGACTGGCCTTTCCTGAGGCCACCAGAGCGGGTCCCTGAGGTCCCCGTCGTAAAGTCGAGAGCACCTGCCGCAACTTGAGAACATCCAGGAGGTTCTCCCCTCCAGGCGAGATGAGGCCCATTTCCGCTGAGGCGTCTCGAGGCTAATCACACCTAACCTTTGGAACTTGCAAAGGACCCTTCACACCCTTGCTGCAACTCAAGAAGTTCCCCGACATACCCGTCTCCACTCGAGAGGAAGCACCAGAGACCCGCCCACATCCAGAGGAGCCCCGTTTCCGCCTCCTAGCTCGAGAGGAGGGATCCTTTCCCTGCGTGGTCGGGAAAGAATTCCGGGGCGTTCCTGTCGCATCTCAAGAGGAGGTGCTCTCCACAGGAAAGGCGAGAGGAACTCCAGGGTCGTGCCACCATTCCCAGAGTCCCCCAGATGTCTTAGTCCATTTCAGGGAAACCTGATTTCCCTGCACTGCCTCGAATTTCTAGCCGAGGATCGACTCACACCACGATGGCACGTGGGACCAGCACTGTGGGAAAGCCTCGTGGGAAAGCCAACGAGGGAAAGCCACAGATCCCTTGATCCACGCGAAGGGAAGCGTTGCACTGCTGCTACAGCTCGGGAGGAAAGCGCACGTTCATGCCCCCACACAAGACGACGACTAACTCCCCTGTGGAGACTTCAGAAGTACCCAAGATCCATGTCAGCACTGGAGAGGAAACCTCAGGTTCCGGCACCGGACTCCACACAGGGTCTTAGGCCCCGGCATCGACGGGAGAGGAATCCCGAGAGGCCCCAGAGCAACTCGCATGGGGACTGGCCTTTCCTGAGGCCACCAGAGCGATTCCCTGAGGTCCCCGTAGTAAGTCAGGAGCACCTGCCGCAACTCGAGAAAAATCCAGGAGGTTCTCCCTCCAGGCGAGATGAGGCCCTTTTCCTCTGAGGCGTCTCGAGGCTAACCATACCTAACATCTGGAACTTCCAAAGGGTCCTTCACACCCTTGCTGCAACTCAAGAAGTTCCCCGACATACCTGACTCCACTCGAGAGGAAGCACGAGAATCCCGCCCACATCCAGAGGAGCCCCGTTTCCGCCTCATACCTCGAGGTCAGGTATCCTTTCCTGCATGTTCGGGAAAGAATTCCCGGTGTTCCCGTCGCATCTCATGAGGAGGCGCTCTCCACAGGAAAGGCGGAGGAACTCCAGGGTCGTGCCACCATTCCAAGAGTCCTCCAGATATCTCAGTCCATTCCAGGGAAACCAGCATTCCCTGCATTGCCTCGACTTTCAAGCCGAGGATCGACTCACACCACGGTGGCAGGTGGGACAGCCCTGTGGGAAAGCCTCATGGGAAAGCCTCGTGGGAAAGCCTCGAGGGAAAGCCCCTTATCTCTTGATCCATGCGAAGGCAAGCACGACACTGCTGCTTCAGCTCGGGAGGAAAGCGCAAGTGCGTGCCCCCACTCGAGACTAGGACTGGACTCTCCTGAGGAGACTCCAGACGTACCCCAAGATCCATGTCAGCACTGGAAAGGAATGCTGAGATTCCAGCACCTACTCCACACAAGGTCTTAGGCCACGGCATTTGACGGGAGAGGAATCCCAAGAGGCCCCCGAGCAACTCGCATGGCGACTGGCCTTTCCTGAGACCACAAGAGCGGGTTCCTGAGGTCCCCATCGTAAGTTGAGAGCACCTGCCGCAACTCGAGAAAATCCAGGAGGTTCCCCCTCCAGGCGAGATGAGGCCCATTTCCGCTGAGGCGTCTCGAGGCTAATCACACCTAACTTCTGGAACTTCCAAAGGGTCCTTCACACTCTTGCTGCAAACTCAAGAAGTTCCGTGACATGCCCGTCTCCATTCGAGAGGAACCACGAGAGTCCCGCCCTCATCCAGAGGAGCCCCGTTTCCGCCTCCTAGCTAGAGAGGAGGGATCCTTTCCCTGTGTGGTCGGGAAAGAATTCCCGGCGTTTCCGTCGCATCTCAAGAGGAGGCGCTCTCCACAGGAAAGGCGAGAGGAACTCCATGGTCGTGCCACCATTCCAGAGTCCCCCAAGATGTCTCAGTCCATTCCAGGGAAACCTGTTTTCCCTGCACTGCCTCGACTTTCAAGCCGAGGATTGACTCACACCATGGTGGCACGTGGGACAGCCCTGTGGGAAAGCCTCCTGGGGCAAGCCTTGAGGGAAAGGCACAGATCCCTTGATCCACGCGAAGGGAAGCGTGACACTGCTGCTACAACTCGAGAGGAAATGCACGTGCATGCCCCAATACGAGACGAGGACTGACTCCCTGGGGAGACTCCAGAAATACCCTAAGATCCATGTCAGCACCGGAGAGGAAACCTCAGGTTCCGGCACCGACTCCACACAAGGTCTTAGGCCCCGGCATCGACAGGAGAGGAATCCCGAGATGCCGTCGACCAATTCGCTGGGGACGGGCCTTGCCTGAGGCCACCAGAGCGGGTCCCTGAGGTCACCATCAATAAGTCGAGAGCACCTGCCGCAACTCGAGAAAATCCAGGAGGTTCTCCCCTCCAGGAGAGATTAGGCCCATTTCCGCAGCAGCGTCTCGAGGCTAATCACACCTAACCTCTGGAACTTCCAAAGGGTCCTTCACACCCTTGCTGCAATTCAAGAAGTTCCTCGACATACCCGTCTCCACTCGAGAGGAAGCACGAGAGTCCCACCCACATCCAGAGGAGCCCAGTTTCCACCTCCTAGCTCGAAAGGAGGGATCCTTTCCCTGCGTGGTCGGGAAAGAATTCTCTGCGTTCCCGTCGCATCTCAAAAAGAGGAGCTCTCCACAGGAAAGGCGAGAGGAACTCCAGGGTCCGGCCCACCATTCCCAGAGTCCCCCCAGATGTCTCCAGTCCATTCCAGGGAAACCTGTTTTCCCTGCACTGCCTCGACTTTCAAGCCGAGGATCGACTCACACCATGGTGGCACGTGGGAGAGGTCTGTGGGAAGGATTCATTGGAAAGCCTCGTGGGAAAGCCTCGAGGGAAAGCCACAGATCCCTTGTTCCACGCGAAGGGAAGCGTGACAATGCTGCTAGAGCTCGGGAGGAAAGCGCACGTGCATACCCAAACTCGAGACCAGGACTGACTCCCCTGGGGAGACTCCAGAAGTACCCCAAGATCCATGTCAGCACTGGAGAGGAATCCTCAGGTTCCAGCACCGACTCCACACAAGGTCTTAGGCCCCGGCATCGTCGGGAGAGGAATCCCGAGAGGCCCCCGAGCAACTCGCATGGGGACTGGCCTTTCCTAAGGGCCAACAGAGCGGGTCCCTATTGTGCCCTTTGTAAGTTGAGAGCACCTGCCGCAACTCGAGAAAATCCAGGAGGTTCTCACCTCCAGGCGTGATGAGGCCCATTTCCGCTGAGGCGTCTCGAGGCTAATCACACATAACCTCTGAAACTTCCAAAGGGTCCTTCACACCCTGCTGCAACTTAAGAAGTTCCCAGGTAAACCCATCTCCACTCGAGAGGAAGCACGAGAGTCCCGCCCACATCCAGAGGAGCCCCGTTTCCGCCTCCTAGCTCGAGAGCAGGGATCCGTTCCCTGCGTGGTCGGGAAAGAATTCCCGGCGTTCCCGTCGCATCTCAAAAAGAGGCGCTCTCCACAGGAAAGGCCGATAGGAACTCCAGGGTTGGTGCCACCATTCCCAGAGTGCCCAGATATCTCAGTCCATTCCAGGGAAACCTGTTTTCCCTGCACTGCCCTCAACTTTTCAAGCCGAGGATCGACTCACACCACGGTGCCAGTGGGACAGCCCTGTGGGAAAGCCTCGTGTGAAAGCCTCATGGGAAAGCCCCGAGGGAAAGCCACTGATCCCTTGATCCTCGGGAAGGGAAGCGTGACACTGCTGCTGCAATTCGGGAGGAAAGCAAACGTGCATGCCCCTACTTGAGACGAGGACTGACTCCCCTGGGGAGACTCCGGAGGTACCCCAAGATCCATGTCAGCACTGGAGAGTAATACCTCACGTTCCGGCCCCGACTCCACACAAGGTCTTAAGCCCCGGCATGAACGGCAGAGAAATCCCGAGAGGCCCCGAGCAACTCGCATGGGGACTGGCCTTTCCTGAGGCCACCAGAGCGGGTCCCTGAGGTCTCCGTCGTAAGACGAGAGGACCTGCCGCAACTGAGAAACAATCCAGGAGGTTGTCCCCTCCAGGCGAGATGAGGCCCATTTCCACTGAGGCGTCTCGGAGGCTAATCACACCTAACCTCTGGAACTTCCAAAGGGTCCTTCACACCCTTGCTGCCACTCAAGAAGTTCCCCGACATTCCCGTCTCTACTCCAGAGTAAGCACGAGAGCCCGCCCACATCCAGAGGAGCCCCGTTTCCGCCCTCCTAGCTCGAGAGGAGGGATCCTTTCCCTGCGTTGGTCGGGAAAGAATTCCCGGCATTCCCGTCGCATCTCAAGAGGAGGCGCTCTCCACTGGAAGGCGAGAGGAACTCCGGGTCTTGCCACCATTCCCAGAGTCTCGCAGATGTCTAAGTCCATTCCAGGGAAATCTGTTTTCCCTCGATTGCCGCCGACTTTCAAGCCGAGGATCGACTCACACCACGGTGGCACGTGGGACAGCCCTGTGAGAAAGCCTTCTGGGAAAGCCTCGTGGGAGAGCCTCAAGGGAAAGGCACAGATCCCTTGATCCAGGCGAAGGGAAGCGTGACACTGCTGCTACAGCTCGGGAGGAAAAGCGCACTGTGCATGCCCCCACTCGAGACGGAGACTGACTCCCCTGGGGAGAATCCAGAATACCCCAAGATCCATGTCAGCACTGGAGAGGAATCCTCAGGTTCCGGCACCGTCTCCACACAAGGTTTTAGCCCCGGCATCTACGGGAGAAGAATCCCGAGAGGCCCCCCGAGCAACTCGCTTGGGGACTGGCCTTTCCTGAGGCACCAGAGGCGGGTCCCTGAGGTCCCCCGTCGTAAGTCGAGAGCACCTGCCCGCAACTTGAGAACATCCAGGAGGTTCTCCCCTCCAGGCGAGATGAGGCCCATTTCCGCTGAGGCGTCTCGAGGCTAATCACACCTAACCTTTGGAACTTCCAAAGGACCCTTCACACCCTTGCTGCAACTCCAAGAAGTTCCCCGACATACCCGTCTCCACTCGAGAGGAAGCACCAGAGACCCGCCCACATCCAGAGGAGCCCGTTTCCGCCTCCTAGCTCGAGAGGAGGGATCCTTCCCTGCGTGGTCGGGAAAGAATTCCGGGCGTTCCTGTCGCATCTCAAGAGGAGGTGCTCTCCACAGGAAAGGCGAGAGGAACTCCAGGGTCGTGCCACCATTCCCAGAGTCCCCCAGATGTCTTAGTCCATTTCAGGGGAAACCTGATTTCCCTGCACTGCCCTCGAATTTCTAGCCGAGGATCGACTCACACCCACGATGGCACGTGGGACAGCACTGTGGGAAAGCCTCGTGGGAAAGCCACGAGGGAAAGCCACAGATCCCTTGATCCACCGCGAAGGGAAGCGTTGCACTGCTGCTACAGCTCGGGAGGAAAGCGCACGTTCATGCCCCCACACAAGACGACGACTAACTCCCCTGGGGAGACTTCAGAAGTACCCCAAGATCCATGTCAGCACTGGAGAGGAAACCTCAGGTTCCGGCACCGACTCCACACAGGGTCTTAGGCCCCGGCATCGACGGAGAGGAATCCGAGAGGCCCAGAGCAACTCGCATGGGGACTGGCCTTTCCTGAGGCCACCAGAGCGGTTCCTGAGGTCCCCGTAGTAAGTCAGGAGCACCTGCCGCAACTCGAGAAAATCCAGGAGGTTTCTCCCTCCAGGCGAGATGAGGCCCTTTTCCTCTGAGGCGTCTCGAGGCTAACCATACCTAACATCTGGAACTTCCAAAGGGTCCTTCACACCCTTGCTGCAACTCAAGAAGTTCCCCGACATACCTGACTCCACTCGAGAGGAAGCACGAGAATCCCGCCCACATCCAGAGGAGCCCCGTTTCCGCCTCATACCTCGGAGGTCAGGTATCCTTTCCCTGCATGTTCGGGAAAGAATTCCCGGTGTTCCCGTCGCATCTCATGAGGAGGCGCCTCTCCACAGGAAAGGCGGAGGAACTCCAGGGTCAGTGCCACCATTCCAAGAGTCCCCCAGATATCTCAGTCTGCCGGGGTCCAGCCCCGCTGGATCCAGGGAATTCGATCGGATGGACGGCGTTTGTCGTGGAAAGTCTTTTTTATTTATTAATGTAAGATTAGATTAAGAAATTATAGTTGTAGTAAGAAGATTAACTGGAGGAAAAGGGCTGAATATCTTGGTTTACGTGGAAGGCCAATAAAATTCCAGACAAAGAATTTTCACCATCTACGTTGGGCCACCAGCCCCTGCTTGAATATCTAAGGGTGCCTCACCTTAAGCTCCCTTTCGTGGCAGGTCTTAACAGCCAGGCAAGTAAGTAGACCTGGCGAGCCTCCGCGCCCCTGGTGGAGATTCAGCCTGAAGTTAAAGTAAAAAGCAGAGAGAAGGAAAGGGAGAGAAGAAGAAAGAGAGAAAAAGACACGGGGGGAGCCTGAGTCTCAAGAAACCAGGCCGAGAGACTAGTTCGAGAAACTGGTCCGAGAAACTGGCCCCATCCTTTATTGTTCATAAAGCCTTTTTATACTTTTGATAAAACATGGAGTTCAATGGGTAACACAAAATTATGTAGCGTTTGCACCCCAGACTCTTTCTGTACATCATTTTGTATACAAAAGGTCTCTGGTGATTTACATTATCTTCTGGCCAAGAGGCCTTGTTAAACACTTTTTGGCTCTCTTCCTTAATGAATGTTAATTTTTGTTTCCTCTGAAGTGTTTTTCTTTAATCTGCATTTCCTTAAAGCATTAAAGTTACATCTCTATAAAACAAAGGTGGCAGTGGGTTTATAACAAAGAAGGTACTTAACTCAAAGATCTAATGTTCCTAATACCAGGTCTACTACTTGTTTTTTTAATATACCAACTCTATCTAAAAATAAAGGATATGAAAATTTAGCAGCAAGCATTGACCCAAAAAATGAAACTTTTAATCAGTCCTATTATAAAGATTTTGACTCCTCGGATACCCCTACATTCCTAGGATGCTTTAAGCTTCCTGTGCCTCCTGGGGAAAGGAGGCCTCAAACAATCACATGCCCAGCTGTACGAGTCCTGCAGGCAGGCTAGAAAGCATTCAGAGGGGTTTTTTGGATTGAAACACTCTTTCAAATGCTGAAGACTAAAGCCTTGAATTGACTTTTTCCAGAAAATGTCAGAAGAGTGGAAAAGCAGAGCAAAAAAGCCGGCAGATTTTTGTTGGGGTATGTGCTTAGGAACTTCCAGAGGGGTCCCTGAAGTCTGAACACACCATGCCTATGTCAGCTTTCTTCCTCATGACGTTATCACGGACGGGAGTCCTCATACTGGCTCCCAGCATCAGTCCAATCCAGAGGAACCTGTTTTTCCTGCACTGCCTCGACTTTCACGCTGAGGATCAACTCACACCACGGGTGGCACGAGGGAAAGCCCTGTGAGAAAGCCTCGTGGGAAAGCCTCCAGGGAAAGCCACAGATCCCTTGATCCACACGACGGGAAGCGTGACCCTGCTGCTACAGCTCGGGAGGAAAGCACACGTGCGTGCCCTCACTTGAGAGGAGGATTGACTCTCCAGGGGAGACTCCAGAAGAACCCCAATATCCATGTCAGCACTGCAGAGGAAACCTCAGGTTCCGGCCCCGAACCACACAAGTTGTTCGGCCCGGGCATCAACAGGAGAGTTATCAAGAGAAGCCCCCCAGCATCTGGCATGGGGACTGGCCTTATGATGAAGCCACCAGAGCGGGTCCCTGACGTCCCCGTCGTAAGTCGGGAGCACCTGCCGCAACTCGAGAAAATCCAGGAGGTTCTCCCCTCCAGGCGAGATGAGGCCCATTTCCAATGAGGTGTCTCGAGGCTAATTACATCTAATCTCTGGAACTTCCAAAGGGTCCTTCACACCCTTGCTGCAACTCAAGAAGTTCCCGACATTCCCATCTCCACTCGAGAGGAAACACGAGGGTCCTGCCACATCCAGAGTAGCCCCGTTTCATCCTCCTAGCTAGAGATGAGGGATCCTTTCCCTGCTTGGTCGGGAAAGAACTTCCGGCATTCCCGTCGCATCTCAGGTGGAGGCGCTCTCCACAGGAAGGGAGAGAGGAACTCCATGGTCGTGCCACCATTTCAAGCGTCCCCAGATGTCTCAGTCCATTCCAGAGGATCTTGTTTTTACAGAGTGCCTAAACTTTCATGCCGAGGATCGCCTCACACCACGGTGGCACGGGGGACAGCCCTGTGGGAAAGCCTCGTGGGAAAGCCTCTAGGAAAAGCCTAGAGGAAAAGCCACAGATCCATTGATCCACGCGACGGGAAGCATGACACTGCTGCTACAGCTCGGGAGGAAGGGGCATGCGCATGCCCCCACTCGAGACGAGGACTGATTCCCCTTGGGAGACTTCAGAAGTATCCCAAAAACATGTCAGCACTGGAGAGGAATACTCAGGTTCTGGCCCCCACTCCACCAAGGTCTTGGGCCCCCCGGCATCTACCGGTGAGGAATCCCGAGAGGCCCTCTAGCAACTCACATGGGGACTGGTCTTTCCTAAGGCCAACAGAACGGGTCCCTGAGGTCCCCGTCGTAAGTCGAGAGCACCTGCCACAACTCGAGAAAATGAAGGAGATTTCTCCCTTCAGGCGAGATGAAGCCCATTTCCACTGAGACGTCTCGAGGCTAATCACACCTAACCTCTGGAACTTCCAAAGGGTCCTTCACACCATAGCTGCAACTCAAGAAGTTCCACGAGAGACCCGTCGCCACTATAGGAATCACCAGGGTACCACCCACATCCAGAGGAGCCCCAATTCCCCCTCCTAGCTCAATGTGAGGGATCCTTTCCCTGATTGGCCGGAAAAGAATTCCTGTCGTACCTGTCGCATCTCAAGAGGAGGCACGCTCCACAAGAAAGGTGAGAGGAACTCCAGGGTCGTTCCACCATTCCAAGAGTCCCCCAGATGTCTCAGTCCTTTCCAGAGGAACTTGTTTACCCTGCACTGCCTCGACGTTCACGCGGAGGACCGACACACACGATGGTGGCACGTGGGACAGCCCTGTGGGAAAGCCTCGTGGGAAAGCCTCGAGGGAAAACAAGAAACCCCTTGATCAACCCAACGGGAAAATTGACTCTGCTCCTAATGCTCGGAGAAAAGCGCACGTGCATGCCCCCATTGGAGACGAAGATGACTCCCCTGTGGAGACTCCAGTAGTACCCCAAGATCCATGTTAGCACTGGAGAGGAAACCTCAGGTTCGGCACCGACTCCAAACAAGGTCTTAGGCCCCGTCATCGACCGGAGAGGAATCCCGAGAGGCCCCTTAGCAACTCGCAAGTCGACTGGCATTTCCTGAGTGGACCAGAGCGGGTTACATAAGTCCCGGTCGTAACTGGAGAGCACCTGCTGAAACTCGAGAAAATCCAGGAGGTTCTCCCCTGCAGGCGAGATGAGGCCCATTTCCGCTGAGGCGTCTCGAGTCTAATCACACCTAACCTCTGGAACTTCCAAAGGGTCCATCACACCCTTGCTGGCAACTCAAGAAGTTCCCCGACATACCGTCTCCCACGAGAGGAAGCACCAGAGACCCGCCACATCCAGAGGAGCCCCCGTTTCCGCCTCCTAGCTCGAGAGGAGGGATCCTTTCCCTGCGTAGACAGGAAAGAATTCCTGGCGTTCCTGGCGCATCTCAAGAGGAGGCGCTCTCCACAGGAAAGGCGAGAGGAACTCCAGGGTCGTGCCACCCATTCCCAGAGTCCCCAGATGTCTCAGTCCATTTCAGGGAAACCTGATTTCCCTGCACTGCCC
>NW_017216971.1:0-12844 GCF_001704415.2 Capra hircus | reverse complement strand
AGCACAGCCAGCAGGTAGCGAGCCTCTCTCGGGGAAGAGGAGGCAGCCGAGCCCAGTCAGAGGAAAGCCCTGCTTGCACGGAGCTAAGTGCGCCTCCAGTACGGCAGAGCTCTAGCTCTGCTCAGAGCCCCGATCTGGCAGAGTTCTGGCGCGAGGCTGCTCGGCCGGGGCTCGCCTTGCCCAGACTTGCCTTGCTTTTAGGCTCCCCTCCCCAGGAAGGAGCTGTCTGAGCGAGCCTGGGAGACGCCACTGGTGCCTTCCTTGCCTCAGCTCCAATCCTGCCTTGCCTTTGCACATAGGTGCCAGCGTCGTTGGGAGGGCTTAGGGGGGTGGGTTGCACACTGCCAAGGGCTTCAGCAGTGAGAGCTCTGTCAGAGGGAAGGGAAGGGCAACTGCAGGGCTCCTCCAGCGGTTTCTAGGCCGCCTAGAATCAGCGCCGCACCGAGAGCACCAGGCTCCCAGGGCCCTGGCTGGGGTTTTCAGCCCCGCACACACGGAGGCTGATTCCTTGGGTGCCCAGAAAGTGTATGACAGACGTAGGTTCCCTAGCACTCTCCTCCCCAGCAGAGACATGTGCAGGTGTTTGGGGCCTGATCCTGCGTGTCTGGGTTCCTGCCACAGCCCCAACTCAGGGGAAGCAGCCCCTGAGGCAAGACCTGCTGGAGGAGCCCTGCGCCCCCGCCTGATAGGCGAGTGCACAGCCAGCAGGGAAGCGAGCCTCCTCGGGGAAGAGGAGGCAGCCCAGCCCCGTCAAGTTGAAAGCCCTGCTTGCACGGAGCTAAGTGCGCCTCCAGTACGGCAGAGCTCTAGCTCTGCTCAGAGCCCGATCTGGCAGAGTTCCTGGCGCGAGGCTGCTCTGCCGGGGGCTAGCCTTGCCCAGACTTGCCTTGCTTTTAGGCTGCCTCTCCAGGAAGGAGCAGGCAGCAGGAGCCTGGGAGTCGCCACTGGCGCCTTTCTTGCCTCAGCTCCAATCCTGCCTTGCCTTTGCACTTAGGTCCCAGTCCTCCTTAAGGAGAGCTTAGGGGCTGGTGGGTTGCACACTGCCAAGGGCTCCAGCAGTGAGAATCTGTCAGAGGGAAGGGAAGGGCAACTGCAGGGCTCCTCCAGCGGTTGCTTGGCCGCCCAGATTCAGCGCCGCACGGAGAGCACCAGGCTCCAGGGCCCCTGGCTGGGGTTTTCAGCCCGCACACACGGAGGCTGATTCCTTGGGTGCCCAGAAAGTGTATGACAGACGTAGGTTCCCTAGCACTCTCTCCTCCCCAGCAGAGACATGTGCAGGTGTTGGGGCCTGATCCTGCGTGTCTGGGTTCCTGCCCACAGCCCCAACTCAGGGGAAGCAGCCCCTGAGGCAAGACCTGCTGGAGGAGCCCTGCGCCCGCCTGATAGGCGAGTGCACAGCCAGCAGGGAAGCGAGCCTCCTCGGGGGAAGAGGAGGCAGCCAGCCCCGTCAAGTTGAAAGCCCTGCTTGCACGGAGCTAAGTGCGCCTCCAGTACGGCAGAGCTCTAGCTCTGCTCAGAGCCCCGATCTGGCAGAGTTCCTGGCGCGAGGCTGCTCTGCCGGGGGCTAGCCTTGCCCAGACTTGCCTTGCTTTTAGGCTGCCTCCCAGGAAGGAGCAGGCAGCAGGAGCCTGGGAGTCGCCACTGGCGCCTTTCTTGCCTCAGCTCCAATCCTGCCTTGCCTTTGCACTTAGGTCCCAGTCCTCCTTAGGAGGGCTTAGGGGCTGGTGGGTTGCACACTGCCAAGGGCTCCAGCAGTGAGAATCTGTCAGAGGGAAGGGAAGGGCAACTGCAGGGCTCCTCCAGCGGTTGCTTGGCCGCCCAGATTCAGCGCCGCACGGAGAGCACCAGGCTCCAGGGCCCCTGGCTGGGGTTTTCAGCCCCGCACACACGGAGGCTGATTCCTTGGGTGCCCAGAAAGTGTATGACAGACGTAGGTTCCCTAGCACTCTCCTCCCCAGCAGAGACATGTGCAGGTGTTGGGGCCTGATCCTGCGTGTCTGGGTTCCTGCCCACAGCCCCAACTCAGGGGAAGCAGCCCCTGAGGCAAGACCTGCTGGAGGAGCCCTGCGCCCCCCGCCTGATAGGCGAGTGCACAGCCAGCAGGGAAGCGAGCCTCCTCGGGGAAGAGGAGGCAGCCCAGCCCCGTCAAGTTGAAAGCCCTGCTTGCACGGAGCTAAGTGCGCCTCCAGTACGGCAGAGCTCTAGCTCTGCTCAGAGCCCCGATCTGGCAGAGTTCCTGGCGCGAGGCTGCTCTGCCGGGGGCTAGCCTTGCCCAGACTTGCCTTGCTTTTAGGCTGCCTCTCCAGGAAGGAGCAGGCAGCAGGAGCCTGGGAGTCGCCACTGGCGCCTTTCTTGCCTCAGCTCCAATCCTGCCTTGCCTTTGCACTTAGGTCCCAGTCCTCCTTAAGGAGAGCTTAGGGGCTGGTGGTTGCACACTGCCAAGGGCTCCAGCAGTGAGAATTCTGTCAGAGGGAAGGGAAGGGCAACTGCAGGGCTCCTCCAGCGGTTGCTTGGCCGCCCAGATTCAGCGCCACACGGAGAGCACCAGGCTCCCAGGTCCCCTGGCTGGGGTTTTCAGCCCCGCACACACGGAGGCTGATTCCTTGGGTGCCCAGAAAGTGTATGACAGACGTAGGTTCCCTAGCACTCTCCTCCCCAGCAGAGACATGTGCAGGTGTTTGGGGCCTGATCCTGCGTGTCTGGGTTCCTGCCCACAGCCCCAACTCAGGGGAAGCAGCCCCTGAGGCAAGACCTGCTGGAGGAGCCCTGCGCCCCGCCTGATAGGCGAGTGCACAGCCAGCAGGGAAGCGAGCCTCCTCGGGGGAAGAGGAGGCAGCAAGTCCCCGTCAAGCTGAAATCCCTGCTTACACGAAGCTAAGTGCGACTCCAGTACGGCAGATCTCTAGCTCTGTTCAGAGGCCCGATCTGGCAGAGTTCCTGGCACCAAGATGCTCTGCCATAGGCGAGCCTTGCGCAGACTTGCCTTGCTTTAAGGCTCCCTCCCCAGGAAGGAGCAGGCTGTGTGAGGCTCGGAAACGCCACTGGCGCCTTCCTGGCTTCAGCTCTACCCCTGCCTTGCCTTTGCACTTAGGTCCCAAGCGTCCTTGAGGAGGGCTTAGGGGCTGGTGGGTTGCACACTGCCAAGGGCTCCAGCAGTGAAAGCTCTGTCAGAGGGAAGCGAAGGGCAACAGCAGGGCTCCTTCAGCGGTTCCTTGGCCGCCCAGACAAAGCTCCGCACGGAGAGCACCAGGTTCCAAGGGCCCCTGGCTGGGTTTTGCATCCCCACACTCCCAGAGGCTGACTCCGTGGGTGCCTAGAAAGTGTGTGAGAGACGTAGGTTCCCTAGCACTCTCCTCCCCAGCAGAGACATGTGCAGGTGGTTGGGGCCTTATCCTGCGTGTCTGGGTTCCCGCCCACAGCCTCAACTCAGGGGAAGCAGCCCCTGAGGCAAGACCTGCTGGAGGAGCCCTGCGCGCCCGCCTGATAGGCGAGAGCACAGCCAGCAGTGTAGCGAGCCTCCTCGGGAGAAGAGGAGGCAGCCGAGCCCAGTCAAGAGGAAAGCCCTGCTTGCACGGAGCTAAGTGGCCTCCAGTACGGCAGAGCTCTAGCTCTGCTCAGAGCCCCGATCTGGCAGAGTTTCTGGCGCGAGGCTGCTCGGCCGGGGCTCGCCTTGCCCAGACTTGCCTTGCTTTTAGGCTCCCTCCCCAGGAAGGAGCTGTCTGAGCGAGCCTGGGAGACGCCACTGGTGCCTTCCTTGCCTCAGCTCCAATCCTGCCTTGCCTTTGCACATAGGTGCCAGGCGTCGTTGGGGAGGGCTTAGGGGGTGGTGGGTTGCACACTGCCAAGGGCTTCAGCAGTGAGAGCTCTGTCAGAGGGAAGGGAAGGGCAACTGCAGGGCTCCTCCAGCGGTTTCTAGGCCGCCTAGAATCAGCGCCGCACCGAGAGCACCAGGCTCCCAGGGCCCCTGGCTGGGGTTTTCAGCCCCGCACACACGGAGGCTGATTCCTTGGGTGCCCAGAAAGTGTATGACAGACGTAGGTTCCCTAGCACTCTCCTCCCCAGCAGAGACATGTGCAGGTGTTTGGGGCCTGATCCTGCGTGTCTGGGTTCCTGCCCACAGCCCCAACTCAGGGGAAGCAGCCCCTGAGGCAAGACCTGCTGGAGGAGCCCTGCGCCCCCGCGATAGGCGAGTGCACAGCCAGCAGGGAAGCGAGCCTCCTCGGGGGAAGAGGAGGCAGCCCAGCCCCGTCAAGTTGAAAGCCCTGCTTGCACGGAGCTAAGTGCGCCTCCAGTACGGCAGAGCTCTAGCTCTGCTCAGAGCCCCGATCTGGCAGAGTTCCTGGCGCGAGGCTGCTCTGCCGGGGCTAGCCTTGCCCAGACTTGCCTTGCTTTTAGGCTGCCTCTCCAGGAAGGAGCAGGCAGCAGGAGCCTGGGAGTCGCCACTGGCGCCTTTCTTGCCTCAGCTCCAATCCTGCCTTGCCTTTGCACTTAGGTCCCAGTCCTCCTTAAGGAGAGCTTAGGGGCTGGTGGGTTGCACACTGCCAAGGGCTCCAGCAGTGAGAATTCTGTCAGAGGGAAGGGAAGGGCAACTGCAGGGCTCCTCCAGCGGTTGCTTGGCCGCCCAGATTCAGCGCCACGGAGAGCACCAGGCTCCCAGGTCCCCTGGCTGGGGTTTTCAGCCCCGCACACACGGAGGCTGATTCCTTGGGTGCCCAGAAAGTGTATGACAGACGTAGGTTCCCTAGCACTCTCCTCCCCAGCAGAGACATGTGCAGGTGTTTGGGGCCTGATCCTGCGTGTCTGGGTTCCTGCCCACAGCCCCAACTCAGGGGAAGCAGCCCCTGAGGCAAGACCTGCTGGAGGAGCCCTGCGCCCCGCCTGATAGGCGAGTGCACAGCCAGCAGGGAAGCGAGCCTCCTCGGGGGAAGAGGAGGCAGCAAGTCCCCGTCAAGCTGAAATCCCTGCTTACACGAAGCTAAGTGCGACTCCAGTACGGCAGATCTCTAGCTCTGTTCAGAGGCCCGATCTGGCAGAGTTCCTGGCACCAAGATGCTCTGCCATAGGCGAGCCTTGCGCAGACTTGCCTTGCTTTAAGGCTCCCTCCCCAGGAAGGAGCAGGCTGTGTGAGGCTCGGAAACGCCACTGGCGCCTTCCTGGCTTCAGCTCTACCCCTGCCTTGCCTTTGCACTTAGGTCCCAAGCGTCCTTGAGGAGGGCTTAGGGGCTGGTGGGTTGCACACTGCCAAGGGCTCCAGCAGTGAAAGCTCTGTCAGAGGGAAGCGAAGGGCAACAGCAGGGCTCCTTCAGCGGTTCCTTGGCCGCCCAGACAAAGCTCCGCACGGAGAGCACCAGGTTCCAAGGGCCCCTGGCTGGGTTTTGCATCCCCACTCCCAGAGGCTGACTCCGTGGGTGCCTAGAAAGTGTGTGAGAGACGTAGGTTCCCTAGCACTCTCCTCCCCAGCAGAGACATGTGCAGGTGGTTGGGGCCTTATCCTGCGTGTCTGGGTTCCCCCACAGCCTCAACTCAGGGGAAGCAGCCCCTGAGGCAAGACCTGCTGGAGGAGCCCTGCGCGCCCCGCCTGATAGGCGAGAGCACAGCCAGCAGTGTAGCGAGCCTCCTCGGGAGAAGAGGAGGCAGCCGAGCCCAGTCAAGAGGAAAGCCCTGCTTGCACGGAGCTAAGTGGGCCTCCAGTACGGCAGAGCTCTAGCTCTGCTCAGAGCCCCCGATCTGGCAGAGTTTCTGGCGCGAGGCTGCTCGGCCGGGGGCTCGCCTTGCCCAGACTTGCCTTGCTTTTAGGCTCCTCCCCAGGAAGGAGCTGTCTGAGCGAGCCTGGGAGACGCCACTGGTGCCTTCCTTGCCTCAGCTCCAATCCTGCCTTGCCTTTGCACATAGGTGCCAGGCGTCGTTGGGGAGGGCTTAGGGGGTGGTGGGTTGCACACTGCCAAGGGCTTCAGCAGTGAGAGCTCTGTCAGAGGGAAGGGAAGGGCAACTGCAGGGCTCCTCCAGCGGTTTCTAGGCCGCCTAGAATCAGCGCCGCACCGAGAGCACCAGGCTCCCAGGGCCCCTGGCTGGGGTTTTCAGCCCCGCACACACGGAGGCTGATTCCTTGGGTGCCCAGAAAGTGTATGACAGACGTAGGTTCCCTAGCACTCTCCTCCCAGCAGAGACATGTGCAGGTGTTTGGGGCCTGATCCTGCGTGTCTGGGTTCCTGCCCACAGCCCCAACTCAGGGGAAGCAGCCCCTGAGGCAAGACCTGCTGGAGGAGCCCTGCGCCCCGCCTGATAGGCGAGTGCACAGCCAGCAGGGAAGCGAGCCTCCTCGGGGGAAGAGGAGGCAGCCCAGCCCCGTCAAGTTGAAAGCCCTGCTTGCACGGAGCTAAGTGCGCCTCCAGTACGGCAGAGCTCTAGCTCTGCTCAGAGCCCCGATCTGGCAGAGTTCCTGGCGCGAGGCTGCTCTGCCGGGGCTAGCCTTGCCCAGACTTGCCTTGCTTTTAGGCTGCCTCTCCAGGAAGGAGCAGGCAGCAGGAGCCTGGGAGTCGCCACTGGCGCCTTTCTTGCCTCAGCTCCAATCCTGCCTTGCCTTTGCACTTAGGTCCCAGTCCTCCTTAAGGAGAGCTTAGGGGCTGGTGGGTTGCACACTGCCAAGGGCTCCAGCAGTGAGAATTCTGTCAGAGGGAAGGGAAGGGCAACTGCAGGGCTCCTCCAGCGGTTGCTTGGCCGCCCAGATTCAGCGCCACACGGAGAGCACCAGGCTCCCAGGGCCCCTGGCTGGGGTTTTCAGCCCCGCACACACGGAGGCTGATTCCTTGGGTGCCCAGAAAGTGTATGACAGACGTAGGTTCCCTAGCACTCTCCTCCCCAGCAGAGACATGTGCAGGTGTTTGGGGCCTGATCCTGCGTGTCTGGGTTCCTGCCCACAGCCCCAACTCAGGGGAAGCAGCCCCTGAGGCAAGACCTGCTGGGAGGAGCCCTGCGCCCCCCCTGATAGGCGAGTGCACAGCCAGCAGGGAAGCGAGCCTCCTCGGGGAAGAGGAGGCAGCAGCCCCGTCAAGAAAAGCCCTGCTTGCACGAGCTAAGTGCGCCTCCAGTACGGCAGAGCTCTAGCTCTGCTCAGAGCCCCGATCTGGCAGAGTTCCTGGCGCGAGGCTGCTCTGCCGGGCTAGCCTTGCCCAGACTTGCCTTGCTTTTAGGCTCCTCCCAGGAAGGAGCAGGCTGTGGAGGCCTGGGAACGCCACTGGCGCCTTCTTGCCTCAGCTCCCCTGCCTTGCCTTTGCACTTAGGTCCCAGTCGTCCTTGAGGAGAGGGGGTGGGTTGCACACTGCCAAGGGCTCCAGCAGTGAGAATTCTGTCAGAGGGAAGGGAAGGGCAACTGCAGGGCTCCTCCAGCGGTTCTTGGCCGCCCAGACAGCGCCAACGGAGAGCACCAGGCTCCCAGGGCCCTGGCTGGGGTTTTCAGCCCCGCACACACGAGGCTGATTCCTTGGGTGCCCAGAAAGTGTATGACAGACGTAGGTTCCCTAGCACTCTCCTCCCCAGCAGAGACATGTGCAGGTGTTTGGGGCCTGATCCTGCGTGTCTGGGTTCCTGCCCACAGCCCCAACTCAGGGGAAGCAGCCCCTGAGGCAAGACCTGCTGGAGGAGCCCTGCGCCCCGCCTGATAGGCGAGTGCACAGCCAGCAGGAAGCGAGCCTCCTCGGGGGAAGAGGAGGCAGCAAGCCCCGTCAAGCTGAAAGCCCTGCTTGCACGAAGCTAAGTGCGCTCCAGTACGGCAGAGCTCTAGCTCTGTTCAGAGCCCGATCTGGCAGAGTTCCTGGCTGCTCTGCGGCGAGCCTTGCGCAGACTTGCCTTGCTTTAGGCTCCCTCCC
The DNA here is from genome assembly GCF_001704415.2 of Capra hircus. NCBI lineage: Eukaryota > Metazoa > Chordata > Mammalia > Artiodactyla > Bovidae > Capra > Capra hircus. The sequence continues at coordinate 4,979 of NW_017216971.1, read as the reverse complement.
GGAAGGAGCAGGCTGTGTGAGGCTGGAAACGCCACTGGCGCCTTCCTGGCTTCAGCTCTACCCCTGCCTTGCCTTTGCACTTAGGTCCCAGCGTCCTTGAGGAGGGCTTAGGGGCTGGTGGGTTGCACACTGCCAAGGGCTCCAGCAGTGAAGCTCTGTCAGAGGGAAGGGAAGGGCAACAGCAGGGCTCCTTCAGCGGTTCCTTGGCCGCCCAGACAAAGCTCCGCACGGAGAGCACCAGGTTCCAAGGGCCCCTGGCTGGGTTTTCATCCCCACACTCCGAGGCTGATCCTGGGTGCCTAGAAAGTGTGTGAGAGACGTAGGTTCCCTAGCACTCTCCTCCCCAGCAGAGACATGTGCAGGTGGTTGGGGCCTGATCCTGCGTGTCTGGGTTCCTGCCCACAGCCCCAACTCAGGGGAAGCAGCCCCTGAGGCAAGACCTGCTGGAGGAGCCCTGCGCGCCCCCTGATAGGCGAGAGCACAGCCAGCAGGTAGCGAGCCTCCTCGGGGAAGAGGAGGCAGCCGAGCCCAGTCAAGAGGAAAGCCCTGCTTGCACGGAGCTAAGTGCGCCTCCAGTACGGCAGAGCTCTAGCTCTGCTCAGAGCCCCGATCTGGCAGAGTTCTGGCGCGAGGCTGCTCGCCGGGGCTCGCCTTGCCCAGACTTGCCTTGCTTTTAGGCTCCTCTCCAGGAAGGAGCTGTCTGAGCGAGCCTGGGAGACGCCCACTGGTGCGCCTTCCTTGCCTCTCCAATCCTGCCTTGCCTTTGCACTAGGTCCAGGCGTCTTGGGGAGGGCTTAGGGGGTGGTGGGTTGCACACTGCCAAGGGCTCAGCAGTGAGAGGTCAGAGGGAAGGGAAGGGCAACTGCAGGGCTCCTCCAGCGGTTTTGGCCGCCTAGATCAGCGCCGCAAGAGCACCAGGCTCCCAGGGCCCCTGGCTGGGGTTTTCAGCCCCGCACACACGGAGGCTGATTCCTGGTGCCCAGAAAGTGTATGACAGACGTAGGTTCCCTAGCACTCTCCTCCCCCAGCAGAGACATGTGCAGGTGTTTGGGGCCTGATCCTGCGTGTCTGGGTTCCTGCCCACAGCCCCAACTCAGGGGAAGCAGCCCCTGAGGCAAGACCTGCTGGAGGAGCCCTGCGCCCCCGCCTGATAGGCGAGTGCACAGCCAGCAGGGAAGCGAGCCTCCTCGGGGAAGAGGAGGCAGCCCAGCCCCGTCAAGTTGAAAGCCCTGCTTGCACGGAGCTAAGTGCGCCTCCAGTACGGCAGAGCTCTAGCTCTGCTCAGAGCCCCGATCTGGCAGAGTTCCTGGCGCGAGGCTGCTCTGCCGGGGGCTAGCCTTGCCAGACTTGCCTTGCTTTTAGGCTGCCTCTCCAGGAAGGAGCAGGCAGCAGGAGCCTGGGAGTCGCCACTGGCGCCTTTCTTGCCTCAGCTCCAATCCTGCCTTGCCTTTGCACTTAGGTCCCAGTCCTCCTTAAGGAGAGCTTAGGGGCTGGTGGGTTGCACACTGCCAAGGGCTCCAGCAGTGAGAATTCTGTCAGAGGGAAGGGAAGGGCAACTGCAGGGCTCCTCCAGCGGTTGCTTGGCCGCCCAGATTCAGCGCCACACGGAGAGCACCAGGCTCCCAGGGCCCCTGGCTGGGGTTTTCAGCCCCGCACACACGGAGGCTGATTCCTTGGGTGCCCAGAAAGTGTATGACAGACGTAGGTTCCCTAGCACTCTCTGCCTTGTGGAACAGCCCCAACTCAGGGGAAGCAGCCCCTGAGGCAAGACCTGGGAGGAGCCCTGGCCGCCTGAGGCGAGTGCACAGCCAGCAGGGAAGCGAGCCTCCTCGGGGAAGAGGAGGCAGCAAGTCCCCGTCAAGCTGAAATCCCTGCTTACACGAAGCTAAGTGCGACTCCAGTACGGCAGATCTCTAGCTCTGTTCAGAGGCGATCTGGCAGAGTTCCTGGCACCAAGATGCTCTGCCGGCGAGCCTTGCGCAGACTTGCCTTGCTTTAAGGCTCCCTCCCCAGGAAGGAGCAGGCTGTGTGAGGCTCGGAAACGCCACTGGCGCCTTCCTGGCTTCAGCTCTACCCTGCCTTGCCTTTGCACTTAGGTCCAAGCGTCCTTGAGGAGGGCTTAGGGGCTGGTGGGTTGCACACTGCCAAGGGCTCCAGCAGTGAAAGCTCTGTCAGAGGGAAGCGAAGGGCAACAGCAGGGCTCCTTCAGCGGTTCCTTGGCCGCCCAGACAAAGCTCCGCACGGAGAGCACCAGGTTCCAAGGGCCCCTGGCTGGGTTTTGCATCCCCACACTCCAGAGGCTGACTCCGTGGGTGCCTAGAAAGTGTGTGAGAGACGTAGGTTCCCTAGCACTCTCCTCCCCAGCAGAGACATGTGCAGGTGTTGGGGCCTGATCCTGCGTGTCTGGGTTCCCGCCCACAGCCTCAACTCAGGGGAAGCAGCCCCTGAGGCAAGACCTGCTGGAGGAGCCCTGCGCGCCCGCCTGATAGGCGAGAGCACAGCCAGCAGTGTAGCGAGCCTCCTCGGGAGAAGAGGAGGCAGCCGAGCCCAGTCAAGAGAAAGCCCTGCTTGCACGGAGCTAAGTGGGCCTCCAGTACGGCAGAGCTCTAGCTCTGCTCAGAGCCCCGATCTGGCAGAGTTCTGGCGCGAGGCTGCTCGCCGGGGGCGCCTTGCCCAGACTTGCCTTGCTTTTAGGCTCCCTCCCCAGGAAGGAGCTGTCTGAGCGAGCCTGGGAGACGCCACTGGTGCCTTCCTTGCCTCAGCTCCAATCCTGCCTTGCCTTTGCACATAGGTGCCAGGCGTCGTTGGGGAGGGCTTAGGGGGTGGTGGGTTGCACACTGCCAAGGGCTTCAGCAGTGAGAGCTCTGTCAGAGGGAAGGGAAGGGCAACTGCAGGGCTCCTCCAGCGGTTTCTAGGCCGCCTAGAATCAGCGCCGCACCGGAGCACCAGGCTCCCAGGGCCCCTGGCTGGGTTTTCAGCCCCGCACACACGGAGGCTGATTCCTTGGGTGCCCAGAAAGTGTATGACAGACGTAGGTTCCCTAGCACTCTCCTCCCAGCAGAGACATGTGCAGGTGTTTGGGGCCTGATCCTGCGTGTCTGGGTTCCTGCCCACAGCCCCAACTCAGGGGAAGCAGCCCCTGAGGCAAGACCTGCTGGAGGAGCCCTGCGCCCCGCCTGATAGGCGAGTGCACAGCCAGCAGGGAAGCGAGCCTCCTCGGGGAAGAGGAGGCAGCAAGTCCCCGTCAAGCTGAAATCCCTGCTTACACGAAGCTAAGTGCGACTCCAGTACGGCAGATCTCTAGCTCTGTTCAGAGGCCCGATCTGGCAGAGTTCCTGGCACCAAGATGCTCTGCCATAGGCGAGCCTTGCGCAGACTTGCCTTGCTTTAAGGCTCCCTCCCCAGGAAGGAGCAGGCTGTGTGAGGCTCGGAAACGCCACTGGCGCCTTCCTGGCTTCAGCTCTACCCCTGCCTTGCCTTTGCACTTAGGTCCCAAGCGTCCTTGAGGAGGGCTTAGGGGCTGGTGGGTTGCACACTGCCAAGGGCTCCAGCAGTGAAAGCTCTGTCAGAGGGAAGCGAAGGGCAACAGCAGGGCTCCTTCAGCGGTTCCTTGGCCGCCCAGACAAAGCTCCGCACGGAGAGCACCAGGTTCCAAGGGCCCCTGGCTGGGTTTTGCATCCCCACACTCCCAGAGGCTGACTCCGTGGGTGCCTAGAAAGTGTGTGAGAGACGTAGGTTCCCTAGCACTCTCCTCCCCAGCAGAGACATGTGCAGGTGGTTGGGCCTTATCCTGCGTGTCTGGGTTCCCGCCCACAGCCTCAACTCAGGGGAAGCAGCCCCTGAGGCAAGACCTGCTGGAGGAGCCCTGCGCGCCCGCCTGATAGGCGAGAGCACAGCCAGCAGTGTAGCGAGCCTCCTCGGGAGAAGAGGAGGCAGCCGAGCCCAGTCAAGAGGAAAGCCCTGCTTGCACGGAGCTAAGTGCGCCTCCAGTACGGCAGAGCTCTAGCTCTGCTCAGAGCCCCGATCTGGCAGAGTTTCTGGCGCGAGGCTGCTCGGCCGGGGCTCGCCTTGCCCAGACTTGCCTTGCTTTTTAGGCTCCCTCCCCAGGAAGGAGCTGTCTGAGCGAGCCTGGGAGACGCCACTGGTGCCTTCCTTGCCTCAGCTCCAATCCTGCCTTGCCTTTGCACATAGGTGCCAGGCGTCGTTGGGGAGGGCTTAGGGGGTGGTGGGTTGCACACTGCCAAGGGCTTCAGCAGTGAGAGCTCTGTCAGAGGGAAGGGAAGGGCAACTGCAGGGCTCCTCCAGCGGTTTCTAGGCCGCCTAGAATCAGCGCCGCACCGAGAGCACCAGGCTCCCAGGGCCCCTGGCTGGGGTTTTCAGCCCCGCACACACGGAGGCTGATTCCTTGGGTGCCCAGAAAGTGTATGACAGACGTAGGTTCCCTAGCACTCTCCTCCCAGCAGAGACATGTGCAGGTGTTTGGGGCCTGATCCTGCGTGTCTGGGTTCCTGCCCACAGCCCCAACTCAGGGGAAGCAGCCCCTGAGGCAAGACCTGCTGGAGGAGCCCTGCGCCCCCGCCTGATAGGCGAGTGCACAGCCAGCAGGGAAGCGAGCCTCCTCGGGGAAGAGGAGGCAGCCAGCCCCGTCAAGTTGAAAGCCCTGCTTGCACGGAGCTAAGTGCGCTCCAGTACGGCAGAGCTCTAGCTCTGCTCAGAGGCCCGATCTGGCAGAGTTCCTGGCGCGAGGCTGCTCTGCCGGGGCTAGCCTTGCCCAGACTTGCCTTGCTTTTAGGCTGCCTCTCCAGGAAGGAGCAGGCAGCAGGAGCCTGGGAGTCGCCACTGGCGCCTTTCTTGCCTCAGCTCCAATCCTGCCTTGCCTTTGCACTTAGGTCCCAGTCGTCCTTAGGAGAGCTTAGGGGCTGGTGGGTTGCACACTGCAAAGGGCTCCAGCAGTGAGAATTCTGTCAGAGGGAAGGGAA
>NW_017216970.1:0-12845 GCF_001704415.2 Capra hircus | reverse complement strand
TTCCTCTCCGAGTGGAGACGAGTTATGTCGGGGAACTTCTTGAGTTGCAGCAAGCGGTGTGAAGGACCCTTTGGAAGTTCCAGAGGGTTAGTGTTGATTAGCTTGGAGACGCCTCAGCGGAAATGGCCTCATCTCGCCTGGAGGGAGAACCTCCTGGATTTTCTCGGTTGCAGGTGCTCTCGACTTGCGACGGGGACCTCAGGGACCCGCTCTGGTGGCCTCAGGAAAGGCCAGTCCCCATGCGAGTTGCTCGGGGGCCTCTCGCGGATTCCTCTCCCGTCGATGCCGGGGCCTAAGACCTTGTGTGGAGTCGTTGGAACCTGAGGATTCCCTCCAGTGCTGACATGGATCTTGGGGTACTTCTGGAGTCTCCCCAGGGGAATCAGTCCTCGTCTCGAGTGGGGCATGCACGTGCGCTTTCCTCCCGAGCTGTAGCAGCAGTGTCACGCTTCCCTTGGAGTGGATCAAGGGATCTGTGGCTTCCCTCGTAGCTTTCCCACGAGGCTTTCTCACAGGCTGACCCACGTGCCACCGTGGTGTGAGTCAATCCTCGGCTTGAAAGTCGAGGCAGTGCAGGGAAAACAGGTTTCCCTGGAATGGACTGAGACATCTCTGGGGGACCCTGGTAATGGTGGCACGACTGGAGTTCCTCTTGCCTTTCCAGTGGAGAGCGCCTCTTCTTGAGATGCGAAGGGAATGCCGGGAATTCTTTCCAGAACACGCAGGGAAAGGATCCCTCCTCTCGAGCTATGAGGCGGAAACGGGGCTCCTCTGGATGTGGGCGGGACTCTAGTGCTTCCTCTCGAGTGGAGACGAGTATGTCGGGGAACTTCTTGAGTTGCAGCAAGGGTGTGAAGGACCCTTTGGAAGTTCCAGAGGTTAGGTGTGATTAGTCTTAAGATGCCTCAGCGGAAATGGGCCTCATCTCGCCTGGAGGTGAGAACCTTCTGGATTTTCTCGAATTGCGGCAGGTGCTCTCGACTTATGACGGGGACCTCAGGGACCCGCTCTGGTGGCCTCAGGAAAGGCCAGTCCCCATGCGAGTTGCTCGGGGCCTTTCGGGATTCCTCTCCCGTCGATGCCGGGCCTAAGATCTTGTGTGGAGTCGGTTAAGGTACCTGAGGATTCCTCTCCAGTGCTGACATGGATCTTGGGGTACTTCTGGAGTCTCCCCAGGGGAGTCAGTCCTCTTCTCGAGTGGGGGCATGCACGTGTGCTTTCCTCCCGAGCTGTAGCAGCAGTGTCGCGCTTCCCTTCGCGTGGATCAAGGGATCTGTGGCCTTCCTCTAGGCTTTCCATCTAGGCTTTCCCACGAGGCTTTCCCACAGGGCTGTCCCACGTGCCAGCGTGGTGTGAGTCGATTTCCGGCTTGAAAGTCGAGGCAGTTCAGGGAAAACAGGTTTCCCTGGAATGGACTGAGACATCTGGGGGACTCAGGGAATGTGGCACGACCCTGGAGTTCCTCTCGCCTTTCCTGTGGAGAGCGCCTCCTCTTGAGATGCGACGGAAACGCCGGGGATTTTTTCCCGATCACGCAGGGAAAGGATCCCCCTCTCGAGCTAGGAGGCGGAAACGGGGTTCCTCTGGATGTGGGCGGGACTCTCGTGCTTCCTGTCGAGTGGAGACGGGTATGTCGGGGAACTTCTTGAATTGCAGCAAGGGTGTGAAGGACCCTTTGGAAGTTCCAGGGTTAGGTGTGATTAGCCTCGAGACGCCTCAGCCGAAATGGGACTCATCTAGCCTGGAGGGGAGAACATCCTAGATTTTCTCGAGTTGCGGCAGGTTCTTTCGACTTTGGATGGGTACCTCAGGTATCCGCTCTGGTGGCCTCTGGAAAGTCCAGTCCCATGCGAGTTGCTTCGGGGCCTCTCGGGATTTCTCTCACGTCGATGCCGGGGCCTAAGCCCTTGTGTGGAGTCTGTGCCGGAACCTGAGGATTTCTGTCCAGTGCTGACATGGATCTTCGGGTTCTTCTGGAGTCTCCCCAAGGGAGTCAGTCCTCGTCTCGAGTGGGGGCATGCACGTGTGCTTTCCTACCGAGCTGTAGGAGCAGTGTCACGCTTCTCGTCAAGTGGATCAAGGGATCAGTGGCTTTCCTTCGAGCTTTCCCACGAGGCTTTCCCACGAGGCTTTCCCACAGGGCTGTCCCACGTGCCACCGTGGTGTGAGTCGATCCTCGGCTTGAAAGTCGAGGCAGTGCAGGGAAAACAGGTTTCCCTGGAATGTACTGAGACATCTGGGGGACTCTGGGAATGGTGGCACGACCCTGGAGTTCCTCTCGCCTTTCCTGTGGAGAGCGCCTCCTCTTGAGATGCGACAGGAAGGCCGGAATTCTTTCCCGACCACGCAGGGAAAGGATCCCTCCTCTCGAGCTAGGAGGCGGAAACGGGGCTCCTCTGGATGTGGGCAGAACTCTCGTGCTTCCTCTCGAGTGGAGACTGGTATGTCGGGGAACTTCTTGAGTTACAGCAAGGGTGTGAAGGACCCTTTGGAAGTTCCAGAGCTTCGGTGTGATTAGCCTCGAGACGCCTCAGCGGAATGGGCCTCATCTCGCCTGGAGGGGAGAACCTCCTCGATACTCTCGAGTTGAGGCAGGTGCTCTCGTGTTACGACGGGGACCTCAGGGACCCGCTCTGGTGGCCTCAGGAAAGGCCAGTCCCCATGCGAGTTGCTTGGGGGCCTCTCGGGATTCCTCTCCCGTCGATGCGGGGCTAAGACTTGTGTGGAGTCGGTGCCGGAACTGAGGATTCCTCTCCAGTGCTGACATGGATCTTGGGGTACTTCTGGAGTCCCCAGGGGAGTCAGTCCTCGTCTCGAGTGGGGGCATGCACGTGCGCTTTCCTCCCGAGCTGTAGCAGCAGTGTCACGCTTCCCTTCGCGTGGATCAAGGGATCTGTGGCTTTCCTCGAGGCTTTCCCGAGGCTTTCCCACGAGGCTTTCCCACAGGCTGTCCCACGTACCAGTGGTGTGAGTCGATCCTCGGCTTGAAAGTCGAGGCAGTGCAGGGAAAACAGGTTTCCCTGGAATGGACTGAGACATCTGGGGACTCTGGGAATGGTGGCACGACCCTGGAGTTCCTCTCGCCTTTCCTGTGGAGAGCGCCTCCTCTTGAGATGCGACCGGAACGCCGGGAATTCTTTCCCGACCACGCAGGGAAAGGATCCCTCCTCTCGAGCTAGGAGGCGGAAACGGGCTCCTCTGGATGTGGGCGGGACTGTCGTGCTTCCTCTCGAGTGGAGACGGGTATGTCGGGGAACTTCTTGAGTTGCAGCAAGGGTGTGAAGGACCCTTTGGAAGTTCCAGAGGTTAGGTGTGATTAGCCTTCGAGACGCCTCAGCGGAAATGGGCCTCATCTCGCCTGGAGGGAGAACCTCCTGGATTTTCTCGAGTTGCGGCAGGTGCTCTCGACTTACGACGGGGACCTCAGGGACCCGCTCTGGTGGCCTCAGGAAAGGCCAGTCCCCATGCGAGTTGCTCGGGGGCCTCTCGGGATTCCTCTCCCGTCGATGCCGGGGCCTAAGACCTTGTGTGGAGTCGTGCTGGAACCTGAGGATTCCCCTCCAGTGCTGACATGGATCTTGGGGAACTTCTGGAGTCTCCCCAGGGGAGTCAGTCCTCGTCTCGTGTGGGGGCATGCACGTGCGCTTTCCTCCCGAGCTGTAGCAGCAGTGTCACGCTTCCCTTCGCGTGGATCAAGGGATCTGTGGCTTTCCCTCGAGGCTTTCCCACGAGGCTTTCCCACAAGGCTGTCCCACGTGCCACCGTGGTGTGAGTCGATCCTCGGCTTGAAAGTCGAGGCAGTGCAGGGAAAACAGGTTTCCCAGGAATGGACTGAGACATCTGGGGACTCTGGGAATGGTGGCACGACCCTGGATTTCCTCTCGCCTTTCCTGTGGAGAGCGCCTCCTCTTGAGATGCGACGGGAACGCCAGGAATTCTTTCCCGACACACAGGGAAAGGATCCCTCCTCTCGAGCTAGGAGGCGGAAACGGGGCTCCTCTGGATGTGGGCGGGACTCTCGTGTTTCCTCTCGAGTGGAGACGGGTATGTCGGGGAACTTCTTGAGTTGCAGCAAGGGTGTGAAGGACCCTTTGGAAGTTCCAGAGGTTAGGTGTGATTAGCCTCGAGACGCCTCAGCGGAAATGGGCCTCATCTCGCCTGAAGGGGAGAACCTCCTGGATTTTCTCGAGTTGCGGCAGGTGCTTTCCACGTAGGACGGGGACCTCAGGGACCCGCTCTGGTGGCCTCAGGGAAGGCCAGTCCCCATGCGAGTTGCTCGGGGGCCTCTTAGGATTCCTCTCCCGTTGATGCCGGGCCTAAGTCCTTGTGTGGAGTCGTTGCCGGAATCTGAGGATTCCTCTCCAGTGCTGACATGGATTTAGGGGTACTTCTAGAGTCTCCCCAGGGGAGTCAGTCCTCGTCAGAGTGGGGGCATGCACGTGGGCTTTCCTTCCGAGCTGTAGGAGCAGTGTCACGCTTCCCTTCGCGTGGATCAAGGGATCTGTGGCTTTCCCTCGAGGCTTTCCCACGGCTTTCCCACGAGGCTTTCCCACAGGGCTGTCCCACGTGCCACCGTGGTGTGAGTCGATCCTCGGCTTGAAAGCCGAGGCAGTGCAGGGAAAACAGGTTTCCCTGGAATGACTGAGACATCTGGGGGACTCTGGGAATGGTGGCACGACCCTGGAGTTCCTCTCGCCTTTCCTGTGGAGAGCGCCTCCTCTTGAGATGCGACGGGAACGCCGGGAATTCTTTCCCGACCACGCAGGGAAAGGATCCCTCCTCTCGAGCTAGGAGGCGGAAACGGTGCTCCTCTGGATGTGGGCGGGACTCTCGTGCTTCCTCTCGAGTGGAGACGGGTATGTCGGGGAACTTCTTGAGTTGCAGCAAGGGTGTGAAGGACCCTTTGGAAGTTCCAGAGGTTAGGTGTGATTAGCCTCGAGACGCCTCAGCGGAAATGGGCCTCATCTCGCCTGGAGGGGAGAACCTCCTGGATTTTCTCGAGTTGCGGCAGGTGCTCTCGACTTACGACGGGGACCTCAGGGACCCGCTCTGGTGGCCTCAGAAAGGCCAGTCCCCATGCGAGTTGCTCGGGGCCTCTCGGGATTCCTCTCCCGTCGATGCCGGGGCCTAAGACCTTGTGTGGAGTCGTGCCGGAACCTGAGGATTCCTCTCCAGTGCTGACATGGATCTTGGGGTACTTCTGGAGTATGTGAGGAGTGAGTCTTCGTCTCGTGTGGAGGCATGCACCTGTAGCAGGCTTCCCTCCTGGATCAGTGAGACCGGCACGGAAAGGATCTTGGAAGGACCCTTTGGAAGTTCCAGAGTTAGGTGTGATTAGCCTCGAGACGCCTCAGCGGAAATGGGCCTCATCTCGCCACCTCCTGGCCAGCTCTGAGGGAGCCTCAGGAAAGGCCAGTCCCCAAGCGAGTTGCTCGGGATTCCTCTCCCGTCGAAAGACCTTTTTGGAGTCGGGGCCAACCCTGAGGATGCCTCTCCAGTGCTGACATGAATCTTTCCGTACTTCTGGAGTCTCGCCAGGGGAGTCATTCCTCATCTCGTGTGGGGGCATGCACCTGCCATTTCCTCCGAGCTGTAGCAGCAGTGTCACGCTTGCTGACGTGTGGATCAAGGGATCTGTCGCTTTCCATTGAGGCTTTCCCACGAGGCTTTCCAACAGGGCTGTCCCACGTGCCACGGTGGTGTGAGTCGATCCTCGGCGTGAACGTCGAGGCAGTGCAGGGAAAACAGGTTCTTCCTGAATGGACTTAGACATCTGGGGGACTCTTGGAATGCTGGCAAGGCCCTGGAGTTCCTCTCGTCTTTCCTGTTGAAAGCGCCTCCTCTTGAGATGCGACGGAAGGCCTGGAATTCTTTCCCGAAGACGAAGGGAAAGGATCCCTCTTCTCGAGCTACGAGGCGGAAACGGGGCTCCACTGGATGTGGGCGGGACCCTCGTCCTTCCTCTCGAGTGGAGATGGGTATGTCGGAGAACTTCTTGACTTGCAGCAAGGGTGTGAAGGACCCTTTGGAAGTTTCCAGAGGTTAGTTGTGATTAGCCTCGAGACGCCTCAGCGGAAATGGGCCTCATCTCGCCTGGAGGGGAGAACCTCCTGGATTTTCTCGAGTTGCGGCAGGTGCTCTCGAGTTTTCGACAGAGACCTCAGGGACCCGCTCTGGTGACCTCAGGAAAGGCCAGTCCCCATGCGAGGTGCTAGGGGCCCTCTCAGGATTCCTCTCCTGTCGATGCCGGGGCCTAAGACCTTGTGTGGAGTCGGGACCGGTAACCTGAGGATTGCTCTCCAGTGCTGACATGGATCTTGGCGTACTTCTGGAGTCTCCCTAAGTGGCGTCAGTCCTCGGCTCGAGTGGGGTCATGCACGTGCGCTTTCCTCCTGAGCGGTAGCAGCAGTGTCACGCTTCCCGTCCCGTGGATCAAGGGATCTGTGGCTTTCCCTCGAGTCTTCCCATGAGGCTTTCTCTCAGGGCTATTCCACTTGCCACCATGGTGTGATCGATCCTCGGCGTGAAAGTTCGAACCAGTGCAGGGAAAACAGGAACCTCCTTCCCCACAGTAGGGGGTACACTGTCCCCTTGGTCGGGTATCTCCAGGGCACTCGCGCTGGGGGGTTGCCCGTGGATATGCGGGCCTCAGGCTCCACGTGAGAAAAGCCCCAAATGGCATTAGCTGCCAGTCCAGACGCTGGCCCCTCAGGTCTCTGGCCGGAGCCTTGGGCTCCAGGCAACTCAAAGCCCTCGGGGGGTGGCACTCTGGGACTGCTGTAGGGAATGGACGCCAAGAGCCCACGGAGGAGTTGGGGAGGGGGCAGGGGGGAAACAGAGGCGAGGACAGCGAGGGATCTAGGTGGAGGCGCTGGAGAGAGCGTCTGGTGTCCCAGAATGCCTCAGAGGAGCCAGCGGGGGACAGTCGAGGCCCAGGGACCTGTGGAATGTGAAAAGGCGGGAAATCCCAGAGCAAGGCAGGCTGGGAAAGGGGGCGTTGGTGGCCAATTCAAAGGGACCTAGGGGCGTTTCCTGGGCGGTGAGCTCCCTTGGCACTGCTGAGGGCCCCTGATTGATCCACCCGGGATTGATCCACCCCCCGCTGAGAGGGAGGGCCACAAACCAAAAGCCCCCGAACTGCCCGCCCACCCCAACAGGGGATCTTGGCGGTCCGGGGCACAGCCGTGCCCGGGAAAAGCCCACTCACTCCACGGGACTCCGTCCAGGGTCTCTGCTTGGAAAGAGGCCAGGGGCGGCCCCCTCCATCTACCCACCCAAACCTTATTGACGTCAATGGGGGCGGAGCCGCCTCCCGCTTTCCAGAGTCCTGAGCTGCTGGGTCCCCGCCCACTCGGCCAGCAGTCTGCAGCGTGCCCGTGTGCCTCTCCCACCATGGCTTCGTCCGGCTCCTCCAGCACCTCAAAGCAGTACAGTTTGCCCTCGGTCCCTGTGGTCGGATCACATCTCAGGGGATTTGCGGGTGGCCTGGGCAAGGGCTCTCGGCCAACGTGTTGACCCCCCTCCCACCCGAGAACGGCGGGGACCCATCGGCCAGGCCCGGGGTTCCGAGGCGTCAGGTGTGCCCAAATTCGGAGGGCCTGGCATCGTTCGTTCATCTTGCTCCTTTGGCACACGCATGGCTTCTCCGTTCTCTTTTCTGGGAAGACAGTGTTGTTTCAGGGGGCGTGCTGCGGGGGGCGGGGGCCGGGGTTGGGTGGTGGTGGGAGCAGGTGCTGTGCTGGGATGAGGCCCTTTATCCTCATATCTTCCTGTGGGAATGGGAGTCGGGGAGCTCTGTGGCCTTGCTGCCTTTAGTGGCTTCCTCTGCGCAGGGGCCTAGTGGCTTCTGCCTTTTGTCAGGCGTTACGGGGTTTGGGCTTCGCTTTGGTGGCCTTGGCCTTTGCCTTGGCCTGGGCCTTGGCCTTGCCCTTGGCGTTGCCCTTGCCCTTGCCTTGGCCTTGGGCTGGGCCTTGCCTTGCCCTTGAATTTGAACTTGACCTTGACTGACCTTGAACTGAACTTGAACTTGACTTTGAACTTAACCTTAACCTTGAACTTAACCCTGACTTGACCTTGACCTTGAACTTGAAGTTGACCTTGGACCTTGAACTTGAACTGAACTTGAACTTGACCTTACATGAACTTGAACTTGACCTTGACCTTGGAACTTCAACTTGACCTTGAACTTGAACTTGACCTTGACCTTGACCAACAACGGGAGACCTCGAGATTTGCTCAGAGCACCGGAGGTCCAGAAGCAGGGCCCTGTATCTCCCCTTCCCTTTGTGATCATTGCAAAGACATTCCTAGCTGATAGCGGGAGTGCCCCTGAAGAAGCAAGCAGTGGGAGTGTGTTTGACACGACTGTGTGCCTTCCTGGCCTCATCTCCACAAGGGGCCTTTCCTCTCGAAGTAGGCCCCATGTCCCCTTGGGGAGGGTGTCATGCCTCTTTTCTCCTCACTGCCAAAGGGTGGAGCCAAGCTCGCTCTGTCAGAGGTACAAAAACAGCAATTGAATGGATTTTCAAGCTCTTGCTAGGCTGCACCCTTTCAGGGCCCACTTTACTGAAACAGGTGCTCTGTGGCCCTGGTTGGGTATGCAGGTTCACAAACAGGGTGAGATCCTGTCCAAGCCAAGAATTTTCCTGAAAGACCTAGGCTCACTAGAGCTCTCCTCCAGAGCAAAGGGGATAGAGGAGATGTATGGAGGAGTCTTTGCCTTTCCCTGTGAGTGTGGGGCTACTCCCTACAGCCCCAAGCTCAGAGATAACTGCCTCTAAGAAAGGAATGGCAAGAAGCGCTATTCTTGGAGGTTGGGACAGGGAGTTCGCAGCATGTGGGGAAAGAAAGACTTCTTCGGGGAAGAAGAGGCAACCACCGGGGTGTGTTTGCAAGCCTCTATTTGGAAGGAACGGGTTTGCTTATACAACTCAAGACCTCCAGATCTGCTCAGAGGACTGAAGTTCCAGAGACAGGGCCATGTATCTCCCCTTCCCTTTGAGATCCTTGCAAAGACATTCCTAGCAGATCGTGGGAGTGCCCATGAAGAAGCAAGCAGCGGGAGTGTGCTTGACATCACTGGCTGCCTACCTGGGCTCAGCTCCTCAAGGGCCTTTCTCTCCTGGTAGGCCCTATGTCCCCTTTGGGAGAGGGTTGTGCCCTCTTCCCTCCACACTGCCAAAGGGTGGAGGTGGAGCAAACTCGTTCTCTCCGAGGTAAAAAAAAAAAAAAGACAAATTGGATGGATTTTAAGCTCTTGCTATGCTGCACCCCTCCAGGACCCACTCGAGCAAAACAGGTGCCCTGTGGCCCCTAGGTCGGGTATGCAGGTTCACACACCGGGTGGTGATCCGTCAAAGCCAAGAATTTTCCTGACAGACCTAGGCTCACTAGAGCTCTCCTCCAGAGGAAAGGGGACAGAAAAGACGTGTGTGTGGAGGTGGCTCTGCCTTTCCAGGTCCCAATCTCAGGGATAACTGCCCCTAAGAAAGGAACCTGCTGCTGACTGCTGCTGCTAAGTTGCTTCAGTCGTGTTCGACTCTGTGCGACGCCATAGACGGTAGCCCACTAGGCTCCCCCGTCCCTGGGATTCTCCAGGCAAGAACAGTAAGTGGGTTGCCATTGCCTTCTCCAATGCATGAAAGTGAAAATGAAAGTGCAGTCGCTCAGTCGTGTCCGACCCTCAGCGACCCCACGGACTGCAGCCTACCAGGCTTCTCCGTCCATAGGATTTTCTGAAAGGAACTGCAAGAAGCGCTTTTCCAGGAGGCTGGGGAAAGGGAGTTCGCAGGATGTGGGGAAAGAGAGCCTCCTTCGGGGAAGAATAGGCGGCCACTTGTTTTGTGTTGCAAACCTCTATTTGGAAGGAACAGGTTAGCTTATACAAAGGGAGACCTCCAGATCTGCTCAGAGGACCGAAGTTGCAGAGGCAGGTCGGTGTAATTTTCCCTTCACTTTGCGATCCTTGCAAAGACATTCCTTGCTGATAGATGATTCAGCAAGGGCCTTTGAGACTGTTGTTTTCTTTCCTAGGTAAAAGATTCCTTCAGTTCCTAATATAGATATCCTAGAAATTATCTGACATCCGTGAAAATCTGATATGTCCTGGTCAAATGCTGTCAGTTATAATTCCAGTTATCATATTAAAGCATTTCAAGTCGCAGCAGTGACCAGATTACATTGTCAATTTCTATTTAATCAGGTTTTAACCATGTCCTCTATGGTTTCACACTGATGCCTTTGCAGAAATACTGCTACTTCAAGATATATGGAATATACTTTTTTTAAGCTTACCGATAATTTGTTTGTTTGTTTGTTTGTCTTCTGGTAAGCTGGTACCAGATGGAATTTAGTCTCCTCTCTAGGTTAAGAGAACAAAGTTTTCTTAGAATGCAATTTTTGATAACAGACTATGAATTTCTTTACCTTTCATTGATTTATAATTGTTTTCATCATCTGTTTTTTTACTTCGGTAAAGTAAATAAGCCTTATTTAAGATTTTGGTACATGTTGGATGGACTAAGCTTTCCCCACTCTTGCAAGTTCCCTTAACCCTTCAGATTCTTCTCGTGGGACCAAGATCTCACTTTCCTCCAGAGGGACAATCCAAGCTTTTTATTAGTTGATCTGCCCCTGACATCAAGAGTCCATTTGAGCACGAGTTGGCATATAATTTAGGCATGAAACTATGACTACATAAAGAAAAGGTGACTTTATGATTCAGGGATGGCCATGATATGCCTTGCACTTCAGAGAAAATGGGTTAAAATGATTTTTTTTTCTTCAAAACTGCACAGCCAGTTCTTTCAGCATATGCAATTGAAAACATCTAGTCATTAGGTCAGTTTTCATTCCAATCCCAAAGAAAGGCAATGACAAAGAATATTCAAGGCTGCTGCACAATTGCACTCATCTCACACACTAGTAAAGTAATGCTCAAAATTCTCCAAGTTCACATGAACTGTGAACTTCCAAATGTTCAAGAGGGATTTAAAAAATGCAGAGAAACCAGAGATCAAACTGCCAACATCCACTGGATCATTGAAAAAGCAAGAGAGTTCCAGAAAAAAAGACATCTATTTCTGCTTTATTGACTATGCCAAAGCCTTTGACTGTGTGGATCACAATAAACTGGGAAAAATTCTGAAAGAGATGGGAATACCAGACCACCTGACCTGTCTCTTGAGAAACCTGTATGCAGGTCAGGAAGAAACAGTTCGAACTGGACATGGAACAACAGACTGGTTCTAAATAGGAAAAGGAATATGTCAAGGCTGTATATTGTCACCCTGCTTATTTTAACTTATATGCAGAGTACATCATGAGAAACACTGGGCTGGAGGAAGCACACGCTGGAATCCAGATTGCTGGGAGAAATATCAAGAATCTCAGATATGCAGATGACACCACCCTTATGGCAGAAAGTGAAGAAGAACTAAAGAGTCTCCTGATGAAAGTGAAAGAGGAGAGTGAAAAAGTTAGCTTAAAGCTCAGCATTCAGAAAACTAAAATCATTGCATCCAGTCTCATCACTTCATGGCAAATAGATGGGAAAACATTGGAAACAGCAGCAGACTATTTTTGGGGGCTTGGAAATCACTGCAGGTGATGGCTGCCTCCATGAACTTAAAACATATTTATGACTTGGAAGAAAAGTGATGACCAAAATAGACAGCATATTAAAAAGCCGAGACGTTGCTTTGCCAACAAAGATCCATCCAGTCAAGGCTATGGTTTTTCCATATGTCATGGATGGATATGAAAGATGTACTATAAAGAAAGTGACAGCTGAAAATTGGATGCTTTTGAACTGTGGTGTTGGAGAAGATGCTTGTAGGTCGCTTAGACTACAAGGAGACGCAACCACTCCATCCTAAAGGAAATCAGGTCTGAATATACATTGGAAGGACTAATACTGAACCTGAAACTCCAATACTTTGGCCACTTGATGTGAAAAGCTGACTCACTTGGAAGTTGCTTTGATTTGCCTGTGAGTGTGGGAGCCCTCCCTGGGGCAAAGGGCCTCAGGGGTCCATTGCCACTGAATCACGACCTCCAAGCAAGCGCATTCCAGCTGTGTGACATTCAGGAAGCAGGAGACTGGGAAAACTATCTTCCTTAGAGGAAGGAAAGTCATCCACAGAGAGTGTGTTTTCAGGCCTCTCTTTGCAGCAAGTGTTTTGCTTCTCAGACATCAGAGCTGCAGGCTTGCTCTGAGGGCCTCAATTGCAGAGTCAGGGCTGTGTGTCTCACTGCACTTTCCAAGCATTGCAGACACATTCCTAGGTTGGAGCAGTGCTTCCCATGAGAAAGAAGCCTCGGGAGTGTGTCTGAGCGGGCTGAGTGCCATGCTAGGGTCACCTAGTCGAGGGCACCTTGCACATCCAATGGGCCCCAGGCGAGTAGCTATGGACCGGCCCTTCGGTTGAGATATCCCAAAGCAGGGAACAAAGCTAGCTCTGTCAGAAGGAGGAAAACAGCAATGGGATGGATTTTCAAGCAGTTGCTAAGTCACACCACGTTAGGGCTCCCCGGGAAAGAAATGCAAATTTTGGCCTCTAGGCCCAGTATCCAGATGTGTGCACAGGATATTTTCCCCACAGGATCCAAGAATGTTCCAGACAGACCTAAGCTCACTAGCTCTCTCCTGCAGAGGAAATGAAATATTGTTGCTGAACCACGAAAAGATGCTGGGATTCTTGGCTTATGGAGGAGAAGAATTCAATCCAGGGCCCAAGACGAGGCTTGATTGCTCAGAGCTTTTGTGCAATAGAGTTTTATTAAAGGATAAAGGAGATAGAGAAAGCTTCTGACAGAGACATCACAAGGGGCAGAAAGCGTACCCC
>NW_017216969.1:0-12845 GCF_001704415.2 Capra hircus | reverse complement strand
CAAGGGAGTCAGGCCTCGTCTCGAGTGGGGCATGAGCGGCCCTTTCCTCCCATGCTGTAGCAGCAGTGTTACGCTTCCCCATGCCTGGACCAAGGGATCTGTGCTTTCCCTCGAGTCTTTCCCACTAGGCTTTCCCACAGGGCTGTCCCACGTGTGACGGTGGTGTGTGAGTCAATCCTCGCATGAAGGCCAAGGCAGTGCAGGGAAAACAGGTTCCTGTGGAATGGACTGAGACATCTGGGTGAGTCTCGGAATGGTGGCACGACCCTGCAGTTCCTCTCCCCTTTCCTTTGGAGAGCGCCTCCTCTTGAGATGCGATGGGAATGCCGGGAATTCTTTCCCGACCATTCAGGGAAAGGATCGCTCATCTCGAGCTACGAGCCGGAAACGGAGCTCCTCTGGATGTGGCCGGGACACTCGAGCTTCCTCTTGAGTGGAGACGGGTATGTCAGGAACTTCTTGAGTTGCAGCATGACTGTGAAAACTCTTTGGAAGTTCCAGAGGTCACGTGTGATTAGCCTCGAGACACCTCAGGGGAAACGGGCCTCATCTAGCCTGGAGGGGAGAACCGCCTGGATTTTACCGAGTTGCGGCAGGTGCTCTCGACTTACGACGGGGTCCTCAGGGACCCGCTCTGGTCACCTCAGGAAAGGCCAGTCCCCATGCGAGTTGCTAGAGGGCCTGTCGCTATTCCACTCCCACGATGCCAGGGCCTAAGACCTTGTGTGGGAGTCGGGGCCGGAATCTGAGGATTCCTCTCCAAGGCTGACATGCATGTTGGGGTACTTCTGGAGTCTCCCAAGGGGAGTCAGTCCTCGTCTCGAGTGGGGGCATGCACGTGCGCTTTCCTCTCGAGCTTTAGCAGCAGTGTCACGCTTCCCTTCGCATGGATCAAGGAATCTGTGGCTTTCTCTCGAGGCTTTCCCCCGAGGCTTTCCCACAGGGCCCTCCACGTGCCACGTGGTGTGAGTCGATCCTCGCGTGAAAGTCGAAAGCAGTGCAGGGAAAACAGGATCCTCTGGAATGGACTGAGATATCTGGGGGACTCTTGGAATGGTGGCACGACCCATGAGTTCTTTCTCGCCTTTCCTGTGCAGTGCTCCTCCTCTTGAGAAGCTTCGGAAACGTCGGGAATTCTATCCCGAGGAAGCAGGGAAGGATCCCTCATCTTTAGCTTGGAGGGCGGAAACGGAGCTCCTCTGGATGTGGCCGGGACCCTCATGCTTCCTCTGGAGTGGAGACGGGTGTGTCGGGGAACTTCTTGAGTTGCAGCAAAGGTGTGAAGGAACCTTTGGAAGTTCCAGAGGTTAGGTGTGATTAGCCTCGAGACGCCTCAGCGGAAATGGGCCTCATCTCGCCTGGAGGGGAGAACCTCCTGCATTTTCTCGAGTGCAGCAGGTGCTCTAGAATTACGACGGGGACCTCAGGGACCCGCTCTGGTGGCCTCAGGAAAGGCCAGTCAAGATCCAAGACAGCATTGGAGAGGGAGAGACATCACGAGAGGCTCCGAGAAACTCGCATGGGGACTGGCCTTTCCTGAGGCCACCAAAGCGGATCCCTGAGGTCCCCGTCGTAAGTCGAGAGCACCTGCCACAACTGGAGAAAATCCAGGAGGTGCTCCTCCAGGCGAGATGAGGCCCATTTCCGCTGAGGCGTCTCAAGGCTAATCACACCAGAACTCTGGATCTACCAATGGGTCTTTCACACCCATGCTGCAACTCAAGAAGTGCCCCGACATACCCGTCTCCACTCGAGAGGAAGCACGAGAGTCCCGCCCACATCCAGAGGAGCCCCGTTTCTAACTCTTAGCTCCAGAGGAGGGATCCTTTCCCTGCGTGTTCGGGAAAGAATTCCCGGCGTTCCTGTCGCATCTCAAGAAGAGGCCCTCTCCACAGGAAAGGCGAGAGGAACTCCAGGGTCATGCCACCATTCTCAGAGTCCCCCAGATGTCTCACTCCATTCCAGGGAAAACATTTTTCCCTGCACTGCCTCGATTTTCAAGCGAGGATCGACTCACACCACGGTGGCACGTGGGAGACAAAAAACCTCGTGCCCTATGGAAAGCCTCGTGGGAAAGCCTCGTAGCTCGTGGGAAAGCCACAGATCCCTGATCCACGCGAAATGTAAGCGTGGCACTGCTTCTACAGCTCGGAGGAAAGCTTACGTGCATGCCCCCATTCGAGACGAGGACTGACTCCCCTGGGAGACTCCAGAAGTACCCCAAGATCCATGTCAGCACTGGAGAGGAATCCTCAGGTGACAGCATCGACTCCACACAAGGTCTTAGGCCCGGCATCGACGGGAGAGGAATCCCGAGAGGCCCCCCGAGCAACTCGCATGGGGACTGGCCTTTCCTGAGGCTACCAGAGCGGGTCCCTGAGGTCCTCGTCGTAAGTCGAGAGCACCTGCCGCAACTCGAGAAAATCCAGGAGGTTCTCCCTCCAGGCGAGATGAGGCCCATTTCCGCTGAGGGGGCTCGAGGCTAATCACACCTAACCTCTGGAACATCCGAAGGGTCCTTCACACCCTTGCTGCAACTCAAGAAGTTCCCCGACATACCCGTCTCCACTCGAGAGGAAGCACGAGGGTCCCGCCCACATCCAGAGAAGCCCCCGTTTCCGCCTAATAGCTCGAGAGAGGGATCCTTTCCCTGCGTGGTCGGGAAAGAATTCCCGGCGTTCCCATCGCATCTCAAGAGGAGGCGTTCTACACAGGAAAGGCGACAGGAACTCCAGGGTCGTGCACCATTATCAGAATCCCCCAGATGTATCAGTCCATTCCTGGGAAACCTGTTTTCCCTGCACTGCCTCGATTTTCAAGCTGAGGATCGACTCACACCACGGTGGCACGTGGGACAGCCCTGTGGGAAAGCCTCGTGGGAAAGCCTCGAGGGAAAGCCACAGATCCCTTGATCCACACGAAGGGACCGTGACACTGCTGCTACAGCTCGGGAGGAAAGCGCACGTGCATGCCCCACTCGAGACGAGGACTGACTCCCTGGGGAGACTCCAGAAGTACCACAAGATCCATGTCAGCACTGGAGAGGAATCTTCAGGTTCCAGCCCCGACTTCACACAAGGTCTTAGGCCCCGGCATCGACAGGAGAGGAATCCTGAGAGGCCCCCTAGAAACTTGAATGGGGACTGGCCTTTCCTGAGGCCACCAGAGCTGGCCCCTGAGGTCCCTGTCGTAAGTCGAGAGCACCTGCCGCAACTCGAGAAAATCCAGGAGGTTCTCCCCTCCAGGCTAGATGAGGCCCATTTCCACTGAGGTGTCTCGAGGCTAATCACACCTAACCTCTGGAACTTCCAAAAGGTACTTTACACCCTTGCTGCAACTCAAGAAGTTCCCCGACATACCCGTCTCCACTCGAGAATAAGCAAGATGGTCCCCCCCCACATCCACAGGAGGCACGTTTCCGCCTCGTCGCTCGAGATGAGGGATCCTTTCCTTCCGGGGCCCAGCGTGAGGAATTCCGCCTATGGCAAAGGTCATGAGGAAGGAGGCTTGGCATGCGCAAAGGCGTGATCAAGCCTCAGGTAACCCCCTGTTCCCGAGCATCGAACCCCAAAACCAGAGTCTGTTTTATGCTCTCACCTACACTTCTGACTTTATGGGGGCTCTCCCCCCATAACTGGTTTCTCTCGGAGAAGAAGTAAACGTGCAGCTTCAAGGCAATAAATATTCTTGGGCATGACAAGTGTGTTTCAGCTTGCCGGACTCCTCTGAAGGTTATCTAGCCCACCTTTATAGGTTTGTCCGGCCACATGTGATTGTTTACAGCCTCCCAACCTGAGAGGCATGAGATGTTTTAGACTTACTAAAGGCAAATTATTTTGGGGAGTTAGAAATTATTAGTATAGTTGGTTAGGAATTATATTGGTGAAGGGTTCTTCATTTGTTGTGTCAATAATTGCTGCTAATTCCCTGCTCTGGGTGGGACAAGGATATTTTAGGTCAAACCTCTCTGGCTGACAGACCAGCTTGTGTGACAGGATTATCCATACTGCTGCCACTAGGCACAAGATTGTTTACTACCTCTCAACTGTAAACAGCACAGAGAGTTTTGGAGTATTTTGAGAGTCTTAATTAGCATAGGACTTTTTCTTCTTGTTGAGTCAATGATTGCCACCAGGCCTCCATATCCTTAGGCACTTGGGAATATATTAATCAATGTATTTGGAATATAGCAAAGGAAATATAGCAGTTTTTTGATGTTAGCAATACTAGACTTTTTGAGTTAATGGGATTTTCACTTTTGTAATAGATCACTGTACTTTGTTATATATCACTGTGTCCTTTCTATGTAAGAATGTAACTTTATCATATCTTAAGACTAAATAGATCTTAAGGGGAGAATTGATGAAAGGATTTTCATTTGTTAGGCTGATGTTTGCTGATAAATCTCCATGTTCCCTACCCTTATAATGAATATAACTAGTATATAGGAGAAATAAGTATTAACCTTTAAGCATATAGGAGAAATAAGAATTCACCTTTAAGGCTAATCATGTTAACCTTGGGTTAAATAAATTCCTTTCTTGATTGTAACTCACTACACCCTCACCCTATAGGAATGTAACTTTATTTGGAGGGGTGGTGCCTGGTTTAAGAAAAAACACCCTTGGAAGAAATAAGTTTATTTGGTTATCAGAAAGAAAGGATCATAAAATGTCAGCAGGTCTCATTCATGGCCAGAAGATGATGTAAGATCCCTAAGACCTTTTTTTTTATACATTTATGTGAAGCACCTGATTTTGATAAAGGTCAGGATGCCGACGCCTGCGTGACTCTGTATTCATCCCTATGTGTAACAAGAGGTATACAAGCAAAACCAAAAATAAAGAAATCAGATCAGTTTCCGGAAAGACTGATTCCCCATGTCGCTTCTTTTTTGCTCCCGTTTTTCTGGCTGAATTCTCTACTGGAGGATGGATGCTATTCCACGTAATCCAAGTTATTCAGCCTCTTTTTCTCCAATAATCTTCCTACTACACTATCCATTTCTAATCTCTTTATATCTGGGATTAAATATGTATATTTCCAAAGACGACGACTACGTCCCCACCTTCGAATCACCCTGGATCCACCGGGGCTGGACCACGGCACTTTCCCTGCTTGGTCGGGAAAGAATTCCCGGGCGTTCCCACCGCATCTCAAGAAGAGGCGCTCTCCACAGGAAAGGCGAGAGGAACTCCCAGGGTCGTGCTACCATTCCAAGAGTCCCCCAGATGTCTCAGTCCATTCCAGAGGAACCTGTTTTCCCTGCACTGCCTTGATTTTCACGCCGAGGATCGACTGGCATCACGGTGGCACGTGGGACAGCGATGTGGGAAAGCCTCGTGGGAAAGCCTCGAGGGAAAGCCCCGTGGGAAATACCTCGAGGGAAAGACACAGATCTCTTGATCCACGCGACGGGCAGCGTGACACTGCTACTGCAGCTCGGGAGGTAAGCATTCTTGCATGATCCCGCTGAGAAGAGGACTGACACCCCTGGGGAGACTCAAGAAGTACCCCAAGAACCATGTCAGCACGGGAGAGGAATCCTCAGGGTACCGGCCTCGACTTCACACAAGGTCTTAGGCCCCACCATCGACGGGAGAGGAATCCCGAGAGGCCCCGTAGCCACTCGGATGGGAACTGGCCTTTCCTGACGCCACCAGAGCGGGTCCCTGAGGTCCCACCGTACGTTGAGAACACCTGCCACAATTCGAGAAAATCCAGGAGGTTCTCCCCTCCAGGCAAGATGAGGCCAAATTCCGCTGAGGCTCTCGAGGCTAATCACACCTAAACTCTGGAAATTCCAAAGGTTCCTTCACAACCTTGCTGAAACTCAAGAAGTTCCCCGACATACCGTCTCCACTCCAGAGGAAGCACGAGGGTCCCGCCCACATCCAGAGGAGCCCCGTTTCTGCCTCCGGACCTCGAGATGACGGATCCTTTCCCTGCTTGGTCGGGAAAGAATTCCCGGCGTTCCCGTCCCATCTCAAGAGGAGGCGCTCTCCACAGGAAAGGCGAGTGGAACTCCAGGGTCGTACCACCATACCAGGAGTCCCCCAGATGTTCTCAGTCCATTCCAGAGGAACCTGTTTTCCCTGCACTGCCTCGACTTTTCAAGGCCGAGGATCGACTCACACCATGGTGGCAGGTGGGACAGCCCTGTGGGAAAGACTCTTGGGAAAGCCTTGAAGGAAAGACTTGAGTGAAAGCTACAGATCCCTTGACCACGCGTTAGGAAGCGTGACACTGCTGCTACAGCTCGGGAGGAAAGCGCACGTGCATGCCCACACTCGAGACGAGGACTGACTTCCCTGGGGAGACTCCCAGAAGTACCCCAAGAACCATGTCAGCACTGGAGAGGAATCCTCAGGATCCCGGCCTCGACTCCACACAAGGTCTTAGGCCCCGGCATCGACCCAAGAGGAATCCCGAGAGTCCCCCTGGCAACTTGCATGGGGACTGGCCTTTCCTGAGGCCACGAGACCGAGTCCCTGAGGTCCCCGTCCTAATTCGAGAGCACCTTGCCGTAACTCGAGAAAAATCCAGGTGGTTCTCCCCTACAGGCAAAATGAGGCCTATTTCCACTGACGCATCTAGAGGCTAAGCACACCTAACCTCTAGAACTTCCAATGGTTCCTTCACACACTTGCTGCAACTCAAGAGCTTTTCCCGACATACCTGTCTACACTCAAAGGAAGCATGAGGGTCCCGCCCACATCCAGAGAAGCCCAGATCCCCCCTCGAGGCTCCAGAGGAGAGATCTTTTAACTGCTTGCATTTCCCGAGTCGAAGACCTTGTGTTGAGTTGGGACCGGAAACTGAGGATTCCTCTCCAGTGCTGACGTGGATTTTTGGGTACATCTGGACTCTCCCCAGGGGAGTCAGTCCTCGTCTCGAGTGGGGAAATGCACGTGGCTTTCCTCCCTAACGGTGGCAGCAGTGTCATGCTACCCGACGGGTGGATCAAGGGATGTGTGGCTTCCCTGTAGGATTTCCCATGAGGCTTTCCCACGAGGCTAACACACAGGGCTGTCCCACGTGCCACCGTGGTGTGAGTCGATCCTCGGCGTGACAGTCAAGGCAGTGCAGGTAAAAGAGTTTCCTTTGGAATGGACTCAGTCCTCTGGGGACTCTTGGAATGGTGGCACGACCCTGGAGTTCCTCTCGCCTTTCCTGTGGAGAGCTTCCTCTTGAGATGCGACGGGAATGCCGGGAATTCTTTCCCGACCACGCAGGGAAAGGATCCCTCATCTCGGGCTACAAGGAGGAAAAGGGCCTCCTCTGGATGTGCAAGGGACGCTCGCGGTTCCTCTCGTGTGGACAAGGGTATGTCGGGGAACTTCTTGAGTTGCAGCAAGGGTGTGAAGGACCCTATGGAAGTTCCAAAGGTTAGATGTGATTAGCCTCGAGTCGCCTCAGCGGAAATGGGCCTCATCTAGCCTGGAGGGGAGAATCTCCAGGATTTTCTCGAGTTGCGGTAGGTGCTCTCGATTTACGACGGGGATCACAGGGACCCTATCTGGTGGCCTCAGGAAAGGCCACTCTCCGTGCGAGTTGCTTAATGGCCTCTCGGGATTCCTCTCCCTTCAATGCTGGGGCCTAAGACCTTTTGTGAAGTCGGGGCCGTAACCTGAGAATTATTCTCCAGTGCTGACATGGGATCTTGGGGTACTTCTGGAGTCTCCCCAGGGGAGTCAGTCCTCGTCTCGAGTGGGGGCATGCACGTGCGCTTTCCTCCCGAGCTGTGGAAGCAGTGTCACGCTTCCCATCGCGTGGATCAAGGGATCTGTGGCTTTCCCTCTGGGCATTCCCACCAAGTTTTCCAAACAGGGCTTTCCCACAGGGCTGTCCCAAGTGCCACCGTTGTGTGGGTCGATCATCTGCGTGAATGTCGAGGCACTGCAGGGAAAACAGGTGTCCCTGGAATGGACTGAGACATCTCTGGGACTCTTGGAATGGTGGCAGGGCCCTGGAGTTCCTCTCGACTTTCCTGTGGAAAGCGCTTCCCCTTGAGATGCGACAGAAACGCCGGGAATGTTTTTCCGCCCAAGCAGGGAAAGGATCCTCCTCTCGAGATAAGAGGCGGAAACGGGGCTCCTCTGGATGTGGGGCGGGACCCTCGTGCTTCCTCTCGAGTGGATACGGGTTTGTCGGGGAACTTCTTGAGTTGCAGCAAGGGTGTGAAGGACCCTTTGGAAGTTCCAGAGTTTAGGTGTGATTAACCTGGAGACACTTCAGCGGAAATGGGTCTCATCTCGCCTGGAGGGGAGAACCTCCTGTATTTTCACGAGTTTTGGCAAGTGCTCTCGACTTACGAAGGGGACCTCGGGGACCCGCTCTGGTGGCTTCAGCAAAGGCCAGTCCCCTTGGAAGTTGCTAGGGGGCCTCTCGGGATTCCTCTCCCGTCGATTCAGGGGCCTAAGACCTTGTGTGGTGTCCGGGCCGGAACCTGGGGATTCCTCTCCGGTAATGACAAGGATCTTGCGGTACTCCTGGAGTTTCCACAGGGGAGTTAGTCCTCAGATCGGGTGGAAACGTGCACGAAAGCCTTCCTCCAGAGCTGTAGCGGCAGTTTCCCCCTTCCCATTGCGTGGATCAAGGGATCTGTGGCTTTCCCTCGAGGCTTTCCGAGGAGGTTTTCCCACGAGGTTTTCCTCAGGGTTGTGTCACTTGCCACC
This sequence comes from Capra hircus, assembly GCF_001704415.2. Taxonomy (NCBI): domain Eukaryota; kingdom Metazoa; phylum Chordata; class Mammalia; order Artiodactyla; family Bovidae; genus Capra; species Capra hircus. The sequence goes on along the minus strand of NW_017216969.1, from coordinate 4,167 downwards.
ATGATGTGAGTCGATCCTCGGCGTGAAAGTCAAGACATTGCAGGGAAAACAGGTTCCTCTGGAATGGACTGAGACATCTCCGGGCTCTCGGAATGGTGGCACGACCCTTGAGTTCCTCTTGCCTTTCCTTTGGAGAGCACCTCTTCTTTTAATGCGACGGGAACGTGGGGAATTCTTTCCCGACGTAGCAGGGAAAGGATCCCTCATCTCGAGTTACACGGTGGAAATAGGTCACGTCTGTATATGGTCGGGACTCTCGAGCTTCCTCTCCAGTGGAGATGGGTATGTCAGGGAACTTCTTGAGTTGCAGCAAGGGTGTGAAGGACCCTTTGGAAGTTCCGGAGGTTAGGTTTGATTAGAGACGAGACGCCTGAGGGGAAATGGGCCTCATCTCGCCTGGAGGCGAGAACCTCCTGGATTTTCTCGAGTTTCGGCAGGTGCTCTCGTCTTACGACGGTGACTGCAGAAACGCGCTCTGGTGGCATCAGTAATGGCCAGTCGCCATTGCGAGTTTTTAGGGGACCTCTCGGGATTCCTCTCCCATCTTTACCTGGTCCTAAGAACATGTGTAGCGAGAGGGCCGGAACCTGTGTATTCCTCTCCCGTGCTGCCATGGTTCTTGGGTACTTCTGGAGTCTCCCCAGAGGAGTCAGTCCTCGTCTCAAGTGGAGGCATGCACGTGCGCTTTCCTCCCGAGCTGTAGCAGTACTGTCACGCTTTCCTTCGCGTCTATCAAGGAATCTGTGGCTTTCCCTCCAGGCTTTCCCACGAGGCTTTCCCAAAGGGCTTTCCCACGTGCCACCGTGATGTGAGTTGATTCTTGGCTTGAAAGTCGAGGCAGTGCAGGGAAAACAGGATTCCCTGGAATGGACTGAGACATCTCAGGGACTCTGGTAATGGTGGCACGACCCTGGAGTTCCTATCGCCTTTCCTGTGGAGAGCGCCTCCTCTTGAGATGTGACGGGAACGCCGGGAATTCTTTCCCGACCACGCAGGGAAAGGATCCCTCCTCTCGAGCTAGGAGGCGGAAACGGGGCTCCTCTGGATGTGGGCAGGATTCTCGTGCTTCCTCTCGAATGGAGACGGTATGTCGGGGAACTTCTTGAAAGCAGCAAGGGTGTGAAGGACCCTTTGGAAGTCCAAGAGGTTAGGTGTGATTAGCCTCGAGATGCCTCAGCGAAAATGGGCCTCATCTCGCCTGGAGGGGAGAACCTCCTGGATTTTCTCGAGTTGTGGCAGCTGCTCTCGACATACGACGGGGACTTCAGGGACCCGCTCTGATGGCCTCAGGAAAGGCCAGTCCCCATGCGAGTTGCTCGGGGGCCTCTCGGGATTCCTCTCCCGTCGACGCTGGGCCTAAGACCTTGTGTGGAGACGGTGCCGGAACCTGAGGATTCCTCTCCAGTGCCGACATGGATCTTGGGGTACTTCTGGAGTCTCCGCAGGGGAGTCAGTCCTCGTCTCGAGTGGGGACAAGCACGGGCGCTTTCCTCCCGAGCTGTAGCAGCAGTGTCACGCTTCCCTTCGGTGGATCAAGGGGTCTGTTTCATTCCCTCGAGGCTTTCCCACGAGGCTTTCCCACAGGACTGTCCCACGTGCCACCGTGGTGTGAGTCGATCCTCGTCTTGAAAGTCAAGGCAGTGCAGGGAAGACAGGTTTCCCTGGAATGGACTGAGACATCTGGGGTACTCTGGGAATGGTGGCACGACCCTGGAGTTCCTCTCAACTTTCCTGTGGAGAGCGCCTACTCTTGAGATGCGATAGGAACGCCGGGAATTCTTTACCGAACACGAAGGGAAAGGATCCCACCTCTCGAGCTAGGAGACGGAAAAGGGGCTCCTCTGGATGTGGGCGGGACTCTCGTGCTTCCTCTCGAGTGGAGACGGGTATGTCGGGGAACTTCTTGAGCTGCAGCAAGGGTGTGAAGGACCCTTTGGAAGTTCCAGATCTTAGGTGTGATTAGCGTCGAGACGCCTCAGCGGAAATGGGCCTCTTCTCGCCTGTAGGGGACAACCTCCGGGATTTTCTCGAGTTGCGGCAGGTGCTCTCGACTTTCGACGGGTACCTCAGGAACCCGCTCTTGTGGCCTCAGGAAAGGCCAGTCCCCATGCGAGTTGCTCGGGGCCTCTCGGTTTTCCTCTCCCGTCGATGCCGGGGCCTAAGACCTTGTGTTCAGTCGGTGCAGGAACCTGAGGATTCCTCTCCAGTGCTGATATGGATCTTGGGGTACCTCTGGAGTCTCCCCAGTAGAGTCAGTCCTCGTCTCGAGTGGGGGCATGCACGTCCCCTTTCCTCTCGAGCTGTAGCAGCGGTTTAACCCTTCCCTTCGCGTGGATCAAGGGATCTGTGGCCCTCGAGGCTTTCCCACGAGGCTTTCCCACGAGGCTTTCCCACGAGGCTTTCCCACAGGGCTGTGGTACGGGCCACCGTGATGTGAGTCGATCCTCGGCTTGAAGGTCGAGGCAGTGCGGAGAAAACAGGTTTCCCTGGAATGGACTGAGCCATCTGGGGGACTCCTGGAATGCTGGCACGACCCTGGAGTTCCTCTCGCCTTTCCTGTGGAAAGCGCCTCCTCTTGAGATGCGATGGGAACGCCGGGAATTCTTTCCCGACCACGCAGGGAAAGATCCCTACTCTCTAGCTATGAGGCGGAAACGGGTCTCCTCTGGATGTGGGCGGGACTCTCGTGCTTCCTCTCGAGTGGAGACGGGAATGTCGGGGAAATTCCTCAGTTGCAGCAAGGTAGTGAAGGACCCTTTGGAAATTCAAGAGGTTAGGTGTGATTAGCCTTGAGAAACCTAGCGGAAATGGGCCTCATCTCGCCTGGAAGGGAGAACCTCCTGGATTTTCTCAAGTTGCGGCAGGTGCTCTGGACTTACGACGGGGAACTCAGGGACCCGCTCTGGTGGCCTTAGGAAAGGCCAGTCCCCATGCGAGTTGCTCGGGGGCCTCTGGCCATTCCTCTCCCGTCGATGCCGGGCCTAAGACCTTTTGTGGAGTCAGTGCCCGAACATGTGGATTCCTCTCCAGTGCTGACATGGATCTTGAGGAGATTCTGGAGTCTCCCAGGGAGTCAGTCCTCGTCTCGAGTGGGGGCATGCACGTGTGCTTTCCTCCCGAGCTGTTGCAGCAGTGTCACGCTTCCCTTCGCATGGATCAAAGCATCTGTGGCTTTCCCTCGAGGCTTTCCCACGAGGCTTTCCCACGAGCTTTCCCACAGGGCTGTCCCACGTGCCACACCGTGGTGTGAGTCGATCCTCGGATTGAATGTCGAGGCAGTGCGGGGAAAACTGGTTTCCGTGGAATGGACTGAGACATCTGGGGACTCTGGGAATGGTGGCACGACCCTGGAGTTCCTGTCGATTTCTTGTGGAGAGGGCCTCGTCTTGAGATGCGCCGGGAACACGGGAATTCTTTCCCGATCACGCAGGGAAAGGGATCCCTCCTCTCGAGCTAGGAGGCGGAAACGGGTCTCCTCTGGATGTTGGCGGGACTCTCGTGATTCCTCTCGAGTGGAGATGGGTATGTCAGGGAACTTCTTCAGGCGCAGCAAGGGTGTGAAGGACCCTTTGGAAATTCCAGAGGTTAGGTGTGATTAGCCTCGAGACGCCTCAGCGGAAATGGGCCTCATCTCGCCTGGAGGAGAGACCCTTCTGGATATTCTCGCGTTGCGGCAGGAGCTCTCGACTTACGACGGGAAGCCCAGGGACCCGCTCTGGTGGCCTCAGGAAAGGCCAGTCCCCATGCGAGTTGCTCGGGGGCCTCACGGGATACCTCTCTGTCGATGCCGGGGCCTAAGACCTTCTTGCAGTCGATGCCGGAAGCTGAGAATTCCTCTCCAGTGCTGACATGGATCTTGGGGTACTTCTGAAGTCTCCCCAGGGAAATCAGTCCTCGTCTCGATAGGGGGCATGCAAGTGCGCTTTCCTTCCGAGCTGTAGCAGCAGTGTCACGCTTCCCTTCGCGTGGATCAAGGGATCTGTGGCTTTTCCTCGAGGCTTTCCCACGAGCTTTCCCACGAGGCTTTGGCACAGGGATGTCTCACGTGCCACCGTGGTGTGAGTCGATCCCCGGCTAGAAAGTGGAGGCAGTGCAGGGAACAGTTTTCCCTTTGCGTCCCTGGAGGACTGAGATCTGGGGGACTCTGGGAAAGGTGGCACGACCCTG
>NW_017216968.1:0-12847 GCF_001704415.2 Capra hircus | reverse complement strand
GTGTCGCCACGTGCCAAGCCATCGTGTGAGGTCGGTCCCTACGCGTTGAACGTGGCAGTGCAGGGTAAAAACAAGTTTCCTCTGGAAGGACTGAAGACGATCTGGGGACTCTTTGAATGGTGGAACGACCCTGGACGTCCTCTCACTCTTTCTTGTGGACGCGTGCTCCTCCTAGAGATGCGACAGGTACGACAGGAATTTCCTTAATCCCGCCAATCAAGGAAAGGATCCTGTCACATTGAGCTTAGGAGGGGGAATGGGCTCCTCTGGATGTGGTGGTACCCTGGTGATCTATGTGAGTGGCGACGGTCTCTCGGTGGAAATTCTTGAGTGCAGCTATGGTGTGAAGGACCCTTTGGAAGTTGCCAGAGGTTAGGCTGGTGGATTAGCCATCGAGACCCAGTGGAAATGGGCCTCATCCGCCTGAAGGGGAGAAATCTCCTTCATTTTCCTCGGAGTTGTTGGCAAGGTGCTGCTGCACTTACGACGGACCTCAGGGACACGTTCTGGTTGCCTTAAGGAAAGACGCAGTCGCCCATGCAGTTGCTAGAAGGCCCTCTCGGATTCCTCAGCCGGTACAGTGCCGGGGCCCAAGAAGACTGGTGTGGAAGTGGGGGTCCAGAACCTGAGTATATCCTCCTCCAGTGCTCGACGATGTTTTTGGGAATACCTTCTGAAGTCTCCCAAGGGGAATGAGTCCTCGTCTCGCAGTGGGGCATGCAATTGCCCTTTCCTCCCGAGTGTTAGGGCAGCAGTGTCATGGGCCTTCCCGTCGCGTGGATCCAATGGATCTGTGGCTTTTCACTCTAGGCTTTATCCTAGAGGCTTCCCCACTAGGCTTTTCCCACAGGCTGTCCGCCCTGCCACCGCTGGTAGTGAGGGCGATCCTCGGCATGAAGAGTTTAGGCACTCTGTAAAAACAAGATCCTCTGTGAATGACCTGAGGACATCTGGGTGACGCTTGAATGTGGCACGAACCATGAGTTTCGCTCTCTCCTTCCTGTGGAGAGCGCCTCCACTGAAGATGCGGACGGGAATGCCGGAAGTTCTTTCCGACCAAATAGGAAAGGATCCCTCATCTCTAGCTAGGAGGATGAAACGGCTACTCTGAATGTGGGCAGGACCGCTCGTGTTTCCTCTCGAGTTGGGAGATGGAAATGTCGGGGAGAAACTTCTTGAGTTTGCAGCAAGGGTTGAAAGGCCCCTTTTGGAAAGTTCCAGAGATTTGATGATAATTAGCCCTCGAGACACCTCATTGGAAATGGCCTCATCTCGCCTGAGGAGACACCTCCTGGATTTTCTCGAGTTGCGCAGGTGCTGCCCGACTTACGACGGGGACTCAGGGACCCGCTCTGGTGGCTTCATCAAAAGGCCAAGTCGCCCATGCCAGAATGCTGGGGGCTTCCTTGATAAACTCCCCTGTTTGATGCCCGGCCGGAACAACTTTGTGTGAATTCGGGGCCGAACCTGAGGTTTCCTTCTGGCGTGCTGACATGGATTGGGGTCTGTCTGAGTCCTCCCCTGGAGAGTCAATCCTCCTCCCTGTGAGGCACGCACGTGTGCTTTCCTCCGAGCCTGTAGCAGCAGGGCCACGCTCCCGTCGTGTGGATCAAGGATCTTTGCTTTCCCTGGAGGCTTTTCCCATGAGACTTTCTCAACAGGCTTTTCCTCGTGCCACCGTGGGTGGAGTTGATCCCAGCGTGAAAGTGCGAGGCAGTGCAGGGAACAGACAGGTTCTCTGGATCGGACCTGATCGGGAGCCAGGTATGAGGACAACCCGCAGTGATAACGTCCATGAGGAAGAAGTGACATATGCATGTGTGTTCAAGAACTTCAGGACGCCCTCTGGAAGTTCCTCGCAACAGTACGCCTAAAAAAAAAACAACAAAAACTGCCGCTTTTTGGCTCTGCTTTCCACTCTAATGAACATTTTCTGAAAAAGTCAATTCAAGGCTTTAGTTCCTTCAGCATTTGAAAGAGGTGGACAGCCCTGTGGGAAAGCCTCGTGGGAAGCCTCGTGGAAAGCCTCGAGGGAAAGCCACAGATCCCTTGATCCACACGAAGGGAAGAGTGACACTGCTGATACAGCTCAGAAGGAAAGCGCACGTGCATGCCCCACTGGAGACGAGGACTGACGCCCTGGGGAGACTCCAGAAGTACCCCAAGGTCATGTCAGCACTGGAGAGGAATCCTCAGGTTCCGGCCAGACACACACAATGTCTTAGGCCCCCGCATCGACGGGAGAGGAATCCGAGAGGCCCCGAGCAACTCGCATGGGACTGGACTTTCCTGAGGCCACCAGAGCGGGTCCCTGAGCCCCGTCGTAAGTCGAGAGCACCTGCCGCAACTCGAGAAAATCCAGGAGGTTCTCCCCTCCAAGCGAGATGAGGCCATTTCCGCTGAGGCGTCTCGAGGCTAATCACACCTAACCTCTGGAACTTCCAAAGGGTCCTTCACACCCTTGCTGCAACTCAAGAAGTTCCCCGACATCCCGTCTCCACTCGAGAGGAAGCACGAGAGTCCCGCCCACATCCAGAGAGCCCCGTTTCCGCCTCCTAGCTCGAGAGGAGGGATCCTTTCCCTGCGTTCGGCAAAGAATTCCCGGCGTTCCCATCGCATCTCAAGAGGAGGCGCTCTCCACAGGAAAGGCGAGAGGAACTCCAGGGTCGTGCCACCATTCCCAGAGTCCCCAGATGTCTGCGTCCATTCCAGGGAAACCTGTTTTCCCTGCACTGCCTCGACTTTCAAGCCGAGGATCGACTCACACACGGTGGTACGTGGACAGACCAGTGGGAAAGCCTCGTGGGAAAGCCTCGAGGGAAGAGGAAAGCCCAGATCCCTTGATCCACGCGAAGGGAAATGTGACACTCGCCGCTACAGCTCGGGAGGAATTGGCACCTGCATGCCCCATGGAGACGAGTATTGACTCCCCTGGGGAGACTCCAGAAGTACCCCAAGATCCATGTCAGCACGGGAGAGGAATCTTAAGGTTCCGGCACCGACTCCACACAATGGTATTAGGACCCGCCATCGAAGGGAGAGGAATACCAAGAGGCCCACGAGCAACTCGCATGGGGACTGGCCTTTCCTGAGGCCACCAGAGGCGGGTCTCTGAGGTCCCCGACCTAAGTCGAGAGCACCTGCCGCAACTCGAGAAAATCCAGGAGGTTCTCCCCTCCAGGAGAGATGAGGCCCATTTCCACTGAGGCGTCTCAAGGCTAATCACACCTAACCTCTGGAACTTCCAAAGGGTCCTTCACACCCTTGCTGCAACTCAGGAAGTTCCCTACATACCCGTCTCCATCGAGAGGAAGCACTAGATGTCCCGCCATATCCAGAGGAGCCCCGTTTCCGCCTCCTAGCTCGAGAGGAGGCGATCCTTTCCTGCGTGGTCGGGAAAGAATTCCCGGCGTTCCCGTCGAATCTCAAGAGGAGGCACTCTCCACGGGAAAGGCGAGAGGAACTCCAGGGTCATGCCACCATTCCCAGAGTCCTCCAGATGTCTAAGTCCATTCCAGGGAAAACTGTTTTCCCTGCATAGTTTCGACTTTCAAGCAGAGGATCGACTCACACCACGGTGCCCGTTGGACAGCCCTGTGGGAAAGCCTCCTGGGAAAGCCTCGTGGGAAAGCCTCGAGGGAAAGCAACAGATCCCTTGATCCACACGAAGGGATGCGTGACACTGCTGCTGCTGCTCGGGAGGAAAGCGCACGTGCATGCCCCCACTCGAGACGAGGACTTACTCCCCTGGGGAGACTCCAGATGTACCCCAAGATCCATGTCAGCACTGGAGAGGAATCCTCAGGTTCCGGCACCAACTTCACACAAGATCTTAGTCCCCGCATCGACGGGAGAGGAATCCCCGAGAGGCCCCCGTAGCAACTCGCATGGGGACTGGCCTTTCCTGAGGCCACCAGAGAGGGTCCATGAGGTCCCCCGTCGTAAGTCGAGAGCACCTGCCGCAACTCGAGAAAATCCAGGGAGGTTCTCCCCTCCAGGCGAGATGAGGCCCATTTCCGCTGAGGCGTCTCGAGGCTAATCACACCTAACCTCTGGAACTTCCAAAGGGTCCTTCACACCCTTGCTGCAACTCATGAAGTTCCCCGACATACCCGTCTCCACTCGAGAGGAAGCACGAGAGTCCCGCCCACATCCAGAAGAGCCCCGTTTCCGCCTGATAGATACCAGAGGAGGGATCCTTTCCCTGCGTGGTCGGGAAAGAATTCCCGGCGTTCCCGGCGCATCTCAAGAGGAGGCGCTCTCCACAGGAAAAGGCAAGATGAACTCGAGGGTCGTGCCACCATTCCCAGAGTCCGCCAGAAAATTCCTTGTCGGGAATTTTATTGGCCTTCCGCGTAATCCTACCTATTCAGCCTTTTTCCTCCAGTTAATCTTCTTACTAACCTATAATTTCTTAATCTAATCTTACATTAATAAATACACAAGACTTTTCACGTCAACGCCGTCCATCCGCCGAATTCCCTGGATGCAGCGGGCCTGGACACCGGCACACTGAGCTATCTTGGGGACTCTTGGAATGATGTCACGACACTGGAGTTTCTCTCGCCTTTCCTGTGGAGAGCGCCTCCTCATGAGATGCGACGGGAACACCGGGAATTCTTTCCGGAACATACAAGGAAAGGATACCTGACCGCGAGGTACGAGGCGGAAACGGGGCTCCTCTGCATGTGGTCGGGACTCTCGTGCTTCCTCTCGAGTGGAGTCAGGTATGTTGGGGAACTTCTTGAGTTGTAGCAAGTGTGTGAAGGACCCTTTGGAAGTTCCAGAGGTTAGGTATGATTAGCCTCCAGACGCCTCAGAGGAGAAAGGGCCTCATCTCGCCTGGAGGGGAGAACCTCCTGGATTTTCTCGAGTTGCGGCTGGTGCTTTCGACTTACGACGGGGACCTCAGGGACCCGCTCTGGTGTCCTCAGGAAAGGCCAGTCCCCATGCGAGTTGCTCGGGGGCCTCTCGGGATTCCTCTCCCTTCGACGCCGGGGCCTAAGACCTTGTGTGGAGTCGGTGCCGGAACCTGAGGATTCCTCTCCAGTGCTGACATGCATCTTGCGTTACTTCTGGAGTCTCCCCAGGGGAGTCAGTCCTCGTCTCGAGTGGGGGCATGCACGTTCGCTTTCCTCCCGAGCTGTAGCAGAACTGTCACGCTTCCCTTCGCGTGATCAAGGGATCTGTGGCTTTCCCTCGAGGCTTTCCCACGAGGCTTTCCCACGAGGCTTTCCCACGAGGCTTTCCCACAAGGGCTGTCCCACGTGCCACCATCGTGTTAGTCGGTTCTCCGCGATGAACGTCGAGGCAGTGCAGGGTAAACAAGTTCCTCTGGAAAGGACTGAGACATCTGGGGGACTCTTGGAATGGCGGAACAACCCTGGAGTTCCTCTCACCTTTCTTGTGGAGCGTGCCTCCTCTTGAGATGCGACAGGTACGACAGGAATTTTTCCCGGCCAATCAGGGAAAGGAACCCTCATCTTGAGCCAGGAGAGGGAATTGGGGCTCCTCTGGATGTGGGTGGTACCCTGTTGATTCCTATGGAGTGGCGACGGGTCTCTCGTGGAACCTCCTGAGTTGCAGCTAGGGTGTGAAGGACCCTTTGGAAGTTCCAGAGGTTAGGTGTGATTAGCCTCGAGACGCCTCAGTCGGAAATGGGCCTCATCTCGCCTGAAGGGGAGAACCTAATGGATTTTCTCTAGTTGCAGCAGGTGCTCTCGACTTACGACGGGGACCTCAGGGACCCGCTCTGGTGGCCTCAGGAAGGCCAGGCGCCATGCGAGTTGCTCGGGGGCCTCTCAGGATTCCTCTCCCTTCGATGCCGGGGCCTAAGACCTTGTGTGGGAGTCGGTGCCGGAACCTGAGGATTCCTCTTCCAGTGTGGACACGGATCTTGGGGTACTTCTGGAGTCTCCCCAGGGGAGTTAGTCGTCGTCTTGTGTCGGGGCATGAACGTGCGCTTTCCTCCCGAAGCTGTAGCAGCAGTGTCACGCTTCCCTTTGCATGGATCAAGGGATCTGTGGCTTTCCCTCGTGGCTTTCCCACGAGGCTTTCCCACAGGGCTGTTTCATGTGCCATCGTGGTGTGAGTCGATCTTCGGCTAGAAATTCGAGGCAGTGAAGGGAAATCAGGTTTCCCTGAAATGGACTGAGACATCTGGGGGACTCTGGGAATGGTGGCACGGACCCTGGAGTTCCTCTCGCCTTTCCTGTGGAGAGCGCCTCCTCTTGAGATGCGCCAGGAACGCCAGGAATTCTTTCCTGGCTACGCAGGGAAAGGATCCCTCCTCTCGAGCTAGGAGGCGGAAACGGGGCTCCTCTGGATGTGGGCGGGTCTCTGGTGCTTCCTCTCGTGTGGAGACGGGTATGTCGGGGAACTTCTTGAGTTGCAGCAAGGGTGTGAAGGACCCTTTGGAAGTTCCAGAGGTTAGGTGTGATTAGACTCGAGACGCCTCAGCGGAAATGGGGCCTCATGTCGCCTGGAGGGGAGAACCTCCTGGATTTTCTCGAGTTTCAGCAGGTGCTCTCCAGTTACGACCGGGACTTATGTAACCCGCTCTGGTCCACTCAGGGAAATGCCAGTCGACTTGCGAGTTGCTAAGGGGCCTCTCGGGATTCCTCTCCGGTCGATGACGGGGCCTAAGACTTGTTTGGAGTCGGTGCCCGAACCTGAGGTTTCCTCTCCAGTGCTGACATGGTCTTGGGGTACTACTGGAGTCTCCACAGGGGAGTCATCTTCGTCTCCAATGGGGGCATGCACGTGCGCTTTTCTCCCGAGCATTAGGAGCAGAGTCAATTTTCCCGTTGGGTTGATCAAGGGGTTTCTTGTTTTCCCTCGAGGCTTTCCCACGAGGCTTTCCCACGAGGCTTTCCCACAGGGCTGTCCCACGTGCCACCATCGTGGTGAGTCGGTCCTCCGCGTGAACGTCGAGGCAGTGCAGTGGTAAACAAGTTCCTCTGGAAAGGACTGAGACATCTGGGGGACTCTTGAATGGTGGAACGACCCTGGAGTTCCTCTCACCTTTCTTGTGGAGCGTGCCTCCTCTTGAGATGCGACAGGTACGACAGGAATTCTTTCCCGGCCAATCAGGGAAAGGATCCCTCACATTGAGCTAGGAGGGGGAATTGGGGCTCCTCTGGATGTGGGTGGTACCCTGGTGATTCCTATGTAGTGGCGACGGGTATCTCGTGGAACTTCTTGAGTTGCAGCTATGGTGTGAAGGACCCTTTGGAAGTTCCAGAGGTTAGGTGAGATTAGCCTCGAGACGTCTCAGTGGAAATGGGCCTCATCTCGCCTGAAAGGGGAGAATCTCCTTCATTTTCTCGAGTTGTGGCAGGTGCTCTCGACTTATGACGGGGACCTCAGGGACCCGTTCTGTTGGCCTTAGGAAAGACGCAGTCCCCATGCGAGTTGCTAGAGGGCCTCTCGGGATTCCTCACTGGTACATGCCGGGACCCAAGACCTTGTGTGGAGTGGGGGCCAGAACCTGAGTATTCCTCTCCAGTGATGACATGTTTTTGGGATACTTCTGAAGTCTCCCAAGGGAATCAGTCCTCGTCTCGAGTGGGGGCATGCGCATGCGCATGCCCCTTCCTCCCGAGCTGTAGCAGCAGTGTCATGCTTCCCGTCGCGTGGATCAATGGAATCTGTGGCTTTTCCTCTAGGCTTTTCCTAGAGGCTTTCCCACGAGGCTTTCCCACAGGGCTGTCCCCCGTGCCACCGTGGTGTGAGGCGATCCTCGGCATGAAAGTTTAGGCACTCTGTAAAAACAAGATCCTCTGGAATGGACTGAGACATCTGGGGACGCTTGAAATGGTGGCACGACCATGGAGTTCCTCTCTCCCTTCCTGTGGAGAGCGCCTCCACCTGAGATGCGACGGGAATGCCGGAAGTTCTTTCCCGACCAAGCAGGGAAAGGATCCCTCATCTCTAGCTAGGAGGATGAACGGGGCTACTCTGGATGTGGCAGGACCCTCGGTGTTTCCTCTCGAGTGGAGATGGGAATGTCGGGGAACTTCTTGAGTTGCAGCAAGGGTGTGAAGGACCCTTTGGAAGTTCCAGAGATTAGATGTAATTAGCCTCGAGACACCTCATTGGAAATGGGCCTCATCTCGCCTGAGGGGAGAACCTCCTGGATTTTCTCGAGTTGCGGCAGGTGCTCCCGACTTACGACGGGACCTCAGGGACCCGCTCTGGTGGCTTCATCAAAGGCCAGTCCCCATGGCCAGATGCTGGGGGGCTTCTCTTGATAACTCTCCTGTTGATGCCCGGGCCGAACAACTTGTGTGGATTCGGGGGCCGGAACCTGACGTTTCCTCTGGCAGTGCTGACATGGATATTGGGGTTCTTCTGGAGTCTCCCCTGGAGAGTCAATCCTCCTCTCAAGTGAGGGCACGCACGTGTGCTTTCCTCCCGAGCTGTAGCAGCAGGGTCACGCTTCCCGTCGTGTGGATCAAGGGATCTGTGGCTTTCCCTGGAGGCTTTCCCACGAGGCTTTCTCACAGGGCTTTCCCTCGTGCCGCCGTGGTGTGAGTTGATCCTCAGCGTGAAAGTCGAGGCAGTGCAGGGAAAACAGGTTCCTCTGGATTGGACTGATGCTGGGAGCCAGTATGAGGACTCCCGCCCGTGATAACGTCATGAGGAAGAAAGCTGACATAGGCATGGTGTGTTCAGACTTCAGGGACCCCTCTGGAAGTTCCTACGCACATACCCCAACAAAAAATCTGCCGGCTTTTTTGCTCTGCTTTTCCACTCTTCTGACATTTTCTGGAAAAAGTCAATTCAGGGCTTTAGTCTTCAGCATTTGAAAGAGTGTTTCAATCCAAAAACCCCTCTGAATGCTTTCTAGCCTGCCTGCAGGACTCGTACGGCTGGGCATGTGATTGTTTGAGGCCTCCTTTCCCCAGGAGGCACAGGAAGCTTAAAGCATCCTAGGAATGTAGGGGCATCCGAGGAGTCAAAATCTTTATAATAGGACTGATTAAAAGTTTCATTTTTTGGGTCAATGCTTGCTGCTAAATTTTCATATCCTTTATTTTTAGATAGAGTTGGTATATTAAAAAACAAGTAGTAGACCTGGTATTAGCAACATTAGATCTTTGAGTTAAGTACCTTCTTTGTTATAACCCACTGCACCTTTGTTTTATAGAGATGTAACTTTAATGCTTTAAGGAAATGCAGATTAAAGAAAAACACTTCAGAGGAAACAAAATTAACATTCATTAAGGAAGAGAGCCAAAAAGTGTTTAACAAGCCTCTTGGCCAGAAGATAATGTAAATCACCAGAGACCTTTTGTATACAAAATGATGTACAGAAAGAGTCTGGGGTGCGAACGCTACATAATTTTGTGTTACCCATTGAACTCCATGTTTTATCAAAAGTATAAAAGGCTTTATGAACAATAAAGGATGGGGCAGTTTCTCGGCCAGTTTCTCGAACTAGTCTCTCGGCATGGTTTCTTGAGACTCAGGCTCCCCCCGTGTCTTTTTCTCTCTTTCTTCTTCTCTCCCTTTCCTTCTCTCTGCTTTTTACTTTAACTTCAGGCTGAATCTCCACCAGGGCGCGGAGGCTCGCCAGGTCTACTTACTTGCCTGGCTGTTAAGACCTGCACGAAAGGGAGCTTAAGGGTGGGCACCCTTAGATATTCAAGCAGGGGCTGGTGGCCCAACGTAGATGGTGAAAATTCCTTGTCTGGAATTTTATTGGCCTTCCAGTAAACCAAGATATTCAGCCCTTTTCCTCCAGTTAATCTTCTTACTACACTATAATTTCTTAATCTAATCTTACATTAATAAATAAAAAAGACTTTCCACGACAACGCCGTCCATCCGTCGAATTCCCTGGATCCAGCGGGGCTGGACCCCGGCAGACTGAGATATCTGGGGGACTCTTGGAATGGTGGCACGATCCTGGAGTTCCTCCGCCTTTCCTGTGGAGAGCGCCTCCTCATGAGATGCGACGGGAACACCGGGAATTCTTTCCCGAACATGCAGGGAAAGGATACCTGACCACGAGGTATGAGGCGGAAACGGGGCTCCTCTGGATGTGGGCGGGATTATCGTGCTTCCTCTCGAGTGGAGTCAGGTATGTCGGGAACTTCTTCAGTTGCAGCAAAGGTGTGAAGGACCCTTTGGAAGTTCCAGATGTTAGGTATGGTTAGCCTCGAGACGCGTCAGAGGAAAAGGGCCTCATCTCGCCTGGAGGGGAGAACCTCCTGGATTTTCTCGAGTTGCGGCAGGTGCTCTTGACTTACTACGGGACCTCAGGGACCCGCTCTGGTGGCCTCAGGAAAGGCCAGTCCCCATGCGAGTTGCTCTGGGGCCTCTCGGGATTCCTCTCCCGTCGATGCCGGGACCTAAGACCCTGTGTGGAGTCGGTGCCGGAACCTGAGAATTCCTCTCCAGTGCTGATATGGATCTTGGGGTACTTCTGGAGTGTCCCCACAGGGAGTCAGTCCACGTCTCGAGTGGGGGCAAGCACGTGCGCTTTTCCTCCCGAGCTCTATCAGCAGTGTCACGCTTCCCGTCTCGTGGATCAAGTGATCTTTACCTTTCCCTTGAGGCTCTCCCTCGAGGCTTTCCCACGAGGCTTTCCCCAGGGATGTTCCACGTGCCACCATGGTGTGAGTCGATCCTCGGCTTGAAAGTCGCGGTAATCGAGGGAAAACAGTTTCCCTGGAATGGACTGAGACATCTGGTGGACTCAGGGAATGGAGGCACGACCCTGGAGTTCCTCTCGCTTTTCCTCTGGAGAGCGCCTCCTCTTGAGATGCTATGTGAACGCCGCGAATTCTTTCCGGACCACGCAGAGAAAGGATCCTTGCTCTCGAGCTCGGAGGCGGAAACAGGGCTCCTCTGGATGTGGGCGGGACTACCGTGCTTCCTCTCGAGTGGAGACGGGTATGTCCAGGAACTTCTTGAGTTGCAGAAAGGGTGTGAAGGAGGCTCCGGAAGTTCCAGAGGTTAGGTGTGATTAGCCTGGGGACGCCTCAGAGGAAATGGGCCTCATCTCGCCTGGAGGGGAGAACCTCCTGGATTTCCTCGAGTTGCGGCAGGTGCTCTCGACTTCTGACGGGGACCACAGGGACCCGCTCTAATGGCCTCAGGAAAGGCCAGTCCCCTTGCTAGTTGCTCGGGGGCCTCTCAGGATTCCTCTCTCGTCGATCCGGGGCCTAAGACCTTGTGTGGAGTCGGTGCTGGAAACTGAGGATTCCTCTCCAGTGCTGACATGTACCTTGGGGTACTTCTGGAGTCTCCCCAGGGGAGTCAGTCCTCGTCTCGAGTGCGGACATGCTCGTGCGATTTCCTCCCGAGCTGTAGCAGCAGTGGCACGCTACCCTTCGCTTGGATCAAGGGATATGTCGCTTTCCCTCGAGGCTTTCCCAGGAGGTTTTCCCACGAGGCGATCCCACAGGGCTGTCCCACGTGCCACCGTGGTGTGAGTTGATCCTCGGCTTGAAAGTCGAGGTAGTGCAGGGAAAACAGGTTTCCCTGGAATCCACGGAGACATCTGGTGTCTCTGGGAATGGTGGCACGACCCTGGAGTTCCTCTCGCCTTTCCTGTGGAAAGCGCCTCCTCTTGAGATGCGACGGGAACGCTGGGAATTCTTTCCCGACCACGCAGGGAAAGGATCCTTCCTCTCGACCTAGGAGGCGGAAACGGGGCTCCTCTGGATGTGGGCGGGACTCTCGTGTTTCCTCTGGAGTGGAGACGGGCATGTCAGGGAACTTCTTGAGTTGCAGCAAGGGTGTGAAGAACCCTTTCGGAGTTCCAGAGTTAGGTGTGATTAGCCTCGAGACGCCTCAGCGGAAATGGGCCTTCATCTCGCCTGGAGGGGAGAACTTCCTGGATTTTCTCGAGTTGCGCAGTTGCTCTCGACTTACGAAGGGACCTCAGGGACCCGCTCTGGTGGCTTCAGGAAAGGGCAGTCCCCATGCGAGTTGTTCGGGGGCCTCTCGGCATTCCTCTCCTGTTGATGCCGGGGCCTAAATTATTGTGTGGAGTCGGTGCCGGAACCATATCATTCCTCTCCAGTGCTGACATGGAACTTGGGGTACTTCTGGAGTCTGCCCAGTTGGAGTCAGCCCTCGTCTCGAGTCGGGGCATGCACGTGCGCTTTCCTCCAGAGCTGTAGCAGCAGTGTCTCGCTTCCCTTCGCGTGGATCAAGGGATCTGTGTCTTTCCCTCGAGGCTTTCCCACGAGGCTTTCCCACAGCTTTCCCACAGGGCTGTCACACGTGTCACCCTGGTGTGAGTCGATCCTCGGCTTGAAAGTCCAGGCAGTGCAGAGAAAAGGTTTTCCTGGAATGGACTGAGACATCTGGGGCTCTGGGAATGGTGGCAGGACCCTGCAGTTCCTCTCGCCTTTCCTGTGGAGAGCGCCTCCTCTTGAGATGCGACGGAACGCCGGGAATTCTTTCCCGACCATGCAGGGAAGGATCATCCTCTCGAGCTAGGAGGCAGAAACGGGCTCCTCTGGATGTGGGCGGCGACTCTCGTGCTTCCTCTCGAGTGGAGACGGGTATGTCAGGCAACTTCTTGAGTTGCAGCAAGGTGTGAAGGACCCTTTGCGAAGTTCCAGAGGTTAGGTCTGATTAGCCTCGAGACGCCCTCAGCAAATGGCCTCATCTCGCCTGGAGGAAGAACCTCTGGATTTTCTCGAGTTGAGGCATGTGCTCTCGACTTACAATGGGGACCTCAGGGACCCGCTATGGTGCCCTCAGGAAAGGCCAGTCCCCATGCGAGTTTCTCGGGGCCTCTTGGGATTCCTCTCCAGGCGATGCCGGGGCCTAAGATCTTGTGTGGAGTCGGTGCCGGAACCTGAGGATTCCTCTCCAGTGCTGA
>NW_017216967.1:0-12847 GCF_001704415.2 Capra hircus | reverse complement strand
TGTCCCAACCTCCAAGAATAGCGCTTCTTGCCATTCCTTTCTTAGAGGGCAGAGCCTGAGCCTGGGGCCATAGGGAGTAGCCCCACACTCACAGGGAAAGGCAAAGACTCCTCCATACATCTC
Source organism: Capra hircus (assembly GCF_001704415.2). Taxonomy (NCBI): domain Eukaryota; kingdom Metazoa; phylum Chordata; class Mammalia; order Artiodactyla; family Bovidae; genus Capra; species Capra hircus. The sequence continues at coordinate 12,724 of NW_017216967.1, read as the reverse complement.
CTCTATCCCCTTTGCTCCGGAGGAGAGCTCTAGTGAGCCTAGGTCTTTCAGGAAAATTCTTGGCTTGGACAGGATCTCACCCTGTTTGTGAACCTGCATACCCAACCAGGGGCCACAGAGCACCTGTTTCAGTAAAGTGGGCCCTGAAAGGGTGCAGCCTAACAAGAGCTTGAAAATCCATTCAATTGCTGTTTTTGTACCTCTGACAGAGCGAGCTTGGCTCCACCCTTTGGCAGTGAGGAGAAAAGAGGCATGACACCCTCCCCAAGGGGACATGGGGCCTACTTCGAGAGGAAGCTGCAACTCGAGAAAATCCAGGAGGTTCTCCCCTCCAGGCGAGATGAGGCCCATTTCCGCTGAGGCGTCTCGAGGCTAATCACAACTAACCTCTGGAACTTCGAAAGGGTCCTTCACACCCTTGCTGCAAGTCAAGAAGTTCTCCGACATACCCATCTCCACTCGAGAGGAAGGACGAGGGTCCCACCCACATCCAGCGGAGCCCCGTTTCCGCCTCGTAGCTCGAGAAGAGGGATCCTTTCCCTTCGTCGTCGGAAAGAATTCCCGGGCTTCCCGTCGCATCTCAAGAGGAGGCACTCTCCCACAGGAAAGGCGAGAGGAACTCCAGGGCCTTGCCAGCATTCCAAGAGTCCCCCAGATGTCTCCGTCCATTCCAGAAGAACCTGCTTTCCCTTCACTGCCTCGACGTTCACGCCGAGGATAGACTCACACCACCGTGACATGTGGGACAGCCCTGTTCGAAAGCCTCGTGGGAAAGCCTCGATGCAAAGCGACTGATCCCTTGAACCACATGTCGGCAAGCGTGACACTGCTGCTACAGCTTGTGAGGAAATCGCAGGTGCATGCCCCCACACGAGATGAGGACTGACTCCCCTGGTGAGACTCCAGAAGTATGGAAAGATTCATGTCAGCACTGGAGAAGGCATCCTCAGGGTCTGGCCGCCGACTCCACACAAGGTCTTAGGCACCGGCATCGATGGGAGAGGAATCCCTATAGGCCCCCATGGTAACTCGCATGGGGACTGGCCTTTCCTGAGGCCACCAGAGCGAGTCCCTGAGGTCCCCCGTCGTAACTCGAGAGCACCTACGCACAACTCGGTAAAATCCAGGAGGTTCTCCCTCCAGGCGAGATGAGGCCCATTTCCGCTGAGGTGTCTCGAGGCTAATCACACCTAACCTGTGGAACTTCCAAAGGGTCCTTCACACCCTTGCTGCAACTCAAGAAGTTCCCCAACAAACCCGTCTTCACTCGAGAGGAAGCACGGGGGTCCCGCCACAATCCAGAGGAGCCCCATTTCCGCCTCGTAGGTCAAAATGAGGGATCCTTTCCCTACTTCATCATGAAAAGGATTCCCGCCGTTCCCGGCCGCATCTCAAGAGGAGGCGCTCTCACAGGAAAGGCGAGAGGAACTCCAGGGTCGTGCCACCATTCCAAGTGTCCCCCAGATGTCTCAGTCCATTACAGGGAAACCTGTTTTCCCTGCACTGCCTCGACATTCACGCGGAGGATTGACTCACACTACGGTGGCACGTGGGACACCCCTGTTGGAAAGCCTCGTGGGAAAGCCTCGAGGGAAAGCCACAGATCCTTTGATCCATGCGAATGGAAGCGTTACACTGCTGCTACCCTCTCGGAAGGAAAGCGCACCGTGCATGACCCCACTCGAGCCGAGGACTGACTCCCAGGGCAGACTCCAGAAGTACCCCTAGATGCAAGTCAGCCCTGGAGAGGAATCCTCAGGTTCTGAACACAACTCCACAAAAGGTCTTAGGCCCTGGCATCGACGGGAGAGGAATCCTGAGAGGACCCCTAGCAACTCGCATGGCGACTGGCCTTTCTTGAGGCAACCAGAGCGGGTCCCTGAGGTCCCTGTCGTAACTCAATAGCACCTGCCACAACTCGAGAAAATCCAGGAGGTTCTCCCATTCAGGCGAGATGAGGCCCATTTCCCGCTGAGGCGTCTTGAGGCTAAACACACCTAACCTCTGGAACTTCCAAAGGGTCCTTCCCACACTTGCTGCAACTCAAGAAGTTCCCCGACATACCCGTCTCCACTCGAGAGGAAGCACGAGAGTCCCGCCCACATCCAGAGGAGCCTGGCTTCCACCTCGTAGCTCTAGATGACGGATTCTTTTCCAGCTTCGTCTGGAAAGAATTCCCGGCTTTCCCGTCGCAACTCAAGAGGAAGCGCTCTCAACAGGAAAAGCGAGAGAAACCCCAGTGTCGTGCCACAATTCCAAGGGACCCCGAGATGTCAGTCCATTCCAGAGGAACTTGCTTTCCCTGCACTGCCTCGACATTCACGCGGAGGATTGACTCACACTACGGTGGCACGTGGGACACCCCTGTTGGAAAGCCTCGTGGGAAAGCCTCGAGGGAAAGCCACAGATCCTTTGATCCATGCGAATGGAAGCGTTACACTGCTGCTACCTCTCGGAAGGAAAGCGCACGTGCATGACCCCACTCGAGCCGAGGACTGACTCCCAGGGCAGACTCCAGAAGTACCCCTAGATGCAAGTCAGCCCTGGAGAGGAATCCTCAGGTTCTGAACACAACTCCACAAAAGGTCTTAGGCCCTGGCATCGACGGGAGAGGAATCCTGAGAGGACCCTAGCAACTCGCATGGCGACTGGCCTTTCTTGAGCAACCAGAGCGGGTCCCTGAGGTCCCTGTCGTAACTCAATAGCACCTGCCACAACTCGAGAAAATCCAGGAGGTTCTCCCATTCAGGCGAGATGAGGCCCATTTCCGCTGAGGCGTCTTGAGGCTAAACACACCTAACCTCTGGAACTTCCAAAGGGTCCTTCCCACACTTGCTGCAACTCAAGAAGTTCCCCGACATACCCGTCTCCACTCGAGAGGAAGCACGAGAGTCCCGCCCACATCCAGAGGAGCCTGGCTTCCACCTCGTAGCTCTAGATGACGGATTCTTTTCCAGCTTCGTCTGGAAAGAATTCCCGGCTTTCCCGTCGCAACTCAAGAGGAAGCGCTCTCAACAGGAAAAGCGAGAGAAACCCCAGTGTCGTGCCACAATTCCAAGGGACCCCGAGATGTCAGTCCATTCCAGAGGAACTTGCTTTCCCTGCACTGCCTCGACATTCACGCGGAGGATTGACTCACACTACGGTGGCACGTGGGACACCCCTGTTGGAAAGCCTCGTGGGAAAAGCCTCGAGGGAAAGCCACAGATCCTTTGATCCATGCGAATGGAAGCGTTACACTGCTGCTACCTCTCGGAAGGAAAGCGCACGTGCATGACCCCACTCGAGCCGAGGACTGACTCCCCAGGGCAGACTCCAGAAGTACCCCTAGATGCAAGTCAGCCCTGGAGAGGAATCCTCAGGTTCTGAACACAACTCCACAAAAAGGTCTTAGGCCCTGGCATCGACGGGAGAGGAATCCTGAGAGGACCCCTAGCAACTCGCATGGCGACTGGCCTTTCTTGAGGCAACCAGAGCGGGTCCCTGAGGTCCCTGTCGTAACTCAATAGCACCTGCCACAACTCGAGAAAATCCAGGAGGTTCTCCCATTCAGGCGAGATGAGGCCCATTTCCGCTGAGGCGTCTTGAGGCTAAACACACCTAACCTCTGGAACTTCCAAAGGGTCCTTCCCACACTTGCTGCAACTCAAGAAGTTCCCCGACATAACCCGTCTCCACTCGAGAGGAAGCACGAGAGTCCCGCCCACATCCAGAGGAGCCTGGCTTCCACCTCGTAGCTCTAGATGACGGATTCTTTTCCAGCTTCGTCTGGAAAGAATTCCCGGCTTTCCCGTCGCAACTCAAGAGGAAGCGCTCTCAACAGGAAAAGCGAGAGAAACCCCAGTGTCGTGCCACAATTCCAAGGGACCCCGAGATGTCAGTCCATTCCAGAGGAACTTGCTTTCCCTGCCACTGACTCTACTTTCACGCCGAGGATCCACTCACTACACCATGGAACGTGGGTCAGCCCTGTGGGAAAGCCTCGTCGGAAAGCCTCGGAGGGAAAGCCACAGATCCCTTGATCCACGCGACGGGAAGTGTGACACTGCTGCTACAGTTCCTGAGGAGAGCTCACTGTGCATGCCTCCCACATGAGATGAGCACAGACTCCCCAGGGGAAACTCCAGAAGTAAGCCAAGATCCATGTCAGCACTGAAGAGGAATCCTCAGGTTCCAGCCTCGACTCCACAAAAGGTCTTAGGCCCCGACATCGACCGGAGAGGAATCCCGAAAGCGCCCTTGCAACTCCCATGGGCACTGGCCTTTACTGAGGCCACCAGAGCGGGTCCCTGAGGTCCCTGTCGTAACTCGAGAGACCCTGCCCAACTCTAGAAAATCCAGGAGGTTCTCCCCTCCAGGCGAGATAAGGCCCATTTCCTCTGAGGCGTCAGGAGGCTCATCACACCTAAATTCTGGAAATTCAAAAGGTCCTTGCTGCAACTCAAGAAGTTCCCCGACATACCCGTCTCCACTCGAGAGGAAGCACGAGGGTCCCGCCCACATCCAGAGGAGACGCCGTTTTGGTATCGAAGCTCGAGATGAGGGATCCTTTCCCTGCTTGGTCAGGAAATAATACACGCCATTCCGCTCGCATTTCAAGGGAAGCGCTCTCCACAGGAAAGGCGAGAGGAACTCCAGGGTCGAGCCACCATTCACAGAGTCACCCAGATGTCTCAGTCCATTCCAGAGGAAACTGTTTTCCCTGCACTGCCTCGAATTTCACGGCGAGGATCGACTCAAACCACGGTGGCACGTGGGATAGCCCTGTGGGAAAGCCTCGTGGGAAATCCTCTTGGGAAAGCCTCGAGGGAAAGCCACAGATCCATTTATCCACGCGAAGGGAAGCATGACACTGCTGCTACATCTCGGGAGGAAAGCGCACGTGCATGCCCCACTCGAGACAAGGACTGACTCCCCTGGGGAGACTCCAGAAGTATCCCAAGATCCATGTCAGCACTGGAGAGGAATCCTCAGGTTCTGGCACCATCTCCACACAAGGTCTTAGGCCCCGGCATCGACGGGAGAGGAATCCCGAGAGGCCCCCGAGCAATTCGCATGGGGACTGGTCTTTCCTGAGGCCACCAGAGCAGGCCCCTGATGTCCCGGTCGTAAGTTGTGAGCACCTGCCTCAACTGGAGAAAATCCAGGTGGTTCTTCCCTCCAGGCGAGATGAGGCCCATTTCTGCTGAGCCATATCCAGGCTAATCACACCTAACCTGTGGAACTTCCAAAGGGTCCTTCACATCCTTGCTGCAACTCAAGAAGCTCCCCGACATACCCGTCTCCAGTGGAGAGGAAGCACGAGAGTCCCACTCACATCTAGAGGAGCCCCGTTTCCGCCTCCTAGATCGAGAGGAGGGATCCTTTCCTGCGTGGTCGGGAAAGAATTCCCGGCGTTCCCGTCGCATCTCAAGAGGAGGCGCTCTCAACAGGAAAGGCGAGAGGAAATCCAGGTTCGTGCCACCATTCCCAGAGTCAGCCAGATGTCTCTGTCCATTCCAGGGAAACCTGTTTTCCCTGCAATGCCTCGACTTTCAAGCCGAGGACCGACTCTCACCACGGTGGCACGTGGGACAGCACTGTGGGAAAGGCCCGTGGGAAAGCCTCGTGGGAAAGGCTCGTGGGAAAGCCTCTAGGGAAAGGCACTGATCCCTTGATCCACGCGAAGGGAAGCGTATCACTGCTGCTAGAGCTCGGGAGGAAAGCGCACGTGCATGCCCCCACTCGAGACGAGTACTGACTCCCCTGGGGAGACTCCAGAAGTACCCCAAGATCCCTGTCAGCACTGGACAGGAATCCTCAGGTTCTGGCACCGACTCCACACAACGACTTAGGCCCCGGCTTCGACGGGAGAGGAATCCCGAGAGGCCCCGAGCAACTTGCATGGGGACTGGCCTTTCCTGAGGCCACCAGAGCGGATCACTGAGGTCCCCGCCGTAAGTCGAGAGCACCTGCCGAAACTCGATAAAATCCAGGATATTCTCCCCTCCAGGTGAGATGAGGCCCATTTCCGCTGAGGCGTCTCGAAGCTAATCACACCTAACCTCTGGAACTTCCAAAGGGTCCTTCACACCCTTGCTGCAACTCAAGAAGGTCCCCGACATACCCGTCTCCACTCGAGAGGAAGCACGAGAGTCCCGCCCACATCCAGAGGAGCCCCTTTTCTCCCTCATAGCTCGAGACGAGGTATCCTTTCACTGTGTGTCGGGAAAGAATTCCTGGGGTTCCCGTCGCATCTCCAGAGGAGGCGCTCTCCACAGTAAAGGCGAGAGGAACTCCAGGGTCATGCCACCATTCCCAGAGTCCCCCAGATATCTCAGTCCATTCCAGGGAAACCTGTTTTCCCTGCACTGCCTCGACTTTCAAGCCGAGGATTGACTCACACCATGGTGGCACGTGGGACAGCCCTGTGGGAAAGCCTCGTGGGAAAACCTCGTGGGAAATCCTCGAGGGAAAGCCACAGATCCCTTGATCCACGCCAAGGGAAGCGTGACACTGCTGCTACAGCTCGGGAGGAAAGCGCACGTGCATGCCACCACTGGAGACGAGGACTGACTTCCCTGGGGAGACTCCAGAAGTCCCTCAAGATCCTTGTCAGCACTGGAGAGGAATCCTGACGTTTCGGCACCATCTCCACACAATGTCTTAGGCCCTGGCATCGACGGGAGAGGAATCCTGAGAGTCCCCCGAGCAATTCGCATGGGGACTGGTCTTTCCTGAGGTCACCAGAGCAGGTCCCTGAGGTCCCGGTCGTAAGATGTGAGCACCTGACTCAACTGGAGAAAATCCAGGAGGTTCTCCCCTCCAGGCGAGATGAGGCCCATTTCCGCTGAGGCGTCTTGGGGCTAATCACACCTAACATCTGGAACTTCCAAAGCGTCCTTCACACCCTCGCTGCAACTCAAGAAGTTCCCCGACATACCCGTCTCCACTCGAGAGGAAGCACAGGAGTCCTGCCCACATCCAGATGAGCCCCGTTTCCGCCTCATAGCTCGAGAGGTGGGATGCTTTCGCTGCGTGGTCGGGAAAGAATTCCCGGCGTTCCCGTCGCATCTCAAGAGGAGGCGCTCTCCTCAGGAAAGGCGAGAGGAACTCCAGCGTCGTGCCACCATTCCCAGAGTCCCCCAGATGTCTCAGTCCATTCCAGGGAAAACTGTTTTCCCTGCACTGCCTCGACTTTCAAGCCGAGGATCGACTCACACCACGGTGGCACGTGGGACAGCCCTGTGGGAAAGCCTCCGTGGGAAAGCATCGAGGGAAAGCCACTGCTCCCTTGATCCACGTGAAGGGAAGCGTAACACTCCTGCAGGAGCTCGGGAGGAAAGCGCACGTGCCTGCCCCCACTCGAGTCGAGGTCTGACTCCCCTGAGGAGACTCCAGAAGTACCCCAAGATCCATGTCAGCACTGGAGAGGAATCCTCAGGTTCCGGCATCGACTCCACACAAGGTCTTAGGCCCCGGCATCGACGGGAGAGGAATCCTGAAAGGCCCCCTTGCAACTCCCATGGGCACTGGCCTTTCGTGAGGCCACGAGAGCGGGTCCCTGAGTCCCTGTCGTAACTCGAGAGACCCTGCCCAACTCTAGAAAATCCAGGAGGTTCTCCCCTCCAGGCGAGATGAGGCCCATTTCCTCGGAGGCGTCTGGAGGCTCATCACACCTAAACTCTGGAAATTCAAAAGGGTCCTTGCTGCAACTCAAGAAGTTCCCCGACATACCCGTCTCCACTCGAGAGGAAGCACGAGGGTCCCGCCCACATCCAGAGGAGACGCCGTTTTGGTATCGAAGCTCGACATGAGGGATCCTTTCCCTGCTTGGTCAGGAAATAATACCCGCCATTCCGCTCGCTTTTCAAGGGGAAGCGCTCTCCACAGGAAAGGCGAGAGGAACTCCAGGGTCGTGCCACGATTCACAGAGTCGCCCAGATGTCACAGTCCATTCCAGAGGAAACTGTTTTTCCTGCACTGCCTCGAATTTCACGGCGAGGATCGACTCACACCACGGTGGCACGTGGGATAGCCCTGTCGGAAAGCCTCGTGCGAAATCCTCTTGGGAAAGCCTCGAGGGAAAGCCACAGATCCCTTGACCCACGCGAAGGGAAGCGTGACACTGCTGCTACATCTCGGGAGAAAAGCGCACGTGCATGCCCCCACTCGAGACAAGGACTGACTCCCCTGGGGAGACTCCAGAAGTACCCCAAGATCCATGTCAGCACTGGAGAGGAATCCTCAGGTTCTGGCACCATCTCCACACAAGGTCTTAGGCCTCGGCATCGACGGGAGAGGAATCCCGAGAGGCCCCCGAGCAATTCGCATGGGGACTGGTCTTTCCTGAGGCCACCAGAGCAGGTCCCTGAGGTCCCGGTCGTAAGTTCTGAGCACCTGCCTCAACTGGAGGTAATCCAGGTTGTTCTTCCCTGCAGGCGAGATGAGGCCCATTTCCGCTGTGCCATATCCAGGCTAATCACACCTAACCTGTGGAACTTCCAAAGGGTCCTTCACAACCTTGCTGCAACTCAAGAAACTCCCCGACATACCCGTCTCCAGTGGAGAGGAAGCACGAGAGTCCCGCCCACATACAGAGGAGCCCCGATTCCGCCTCCTAGTTCGAGAGGAGGGATCCTTTCCTGCGTGGTCGGTAAAGAATTCCCGGCGTTCCCATCGAATCTCAAGAGGAGGCGCTCTCCACAGGAAAGGCGAGAGGAAATCCAGGTTCGTGCCACCATTCCCAGAGTCACCCAGATGTCTCTGTCCATTCCAGGGAAACCTGTTTTCCCTGCAATGCCTCGACTTTCAAGCCGAGGATCGACTCACACCACGGTGGCACGTGGGACAGCCCTGTGGGAAAGGCTCGTGGGAAAGCCTCGTGGGAAAGGCTCGTGGGAAAGCCTCGAGGGAAAGCCACTGATCCTTGAACCATGCGAAGGGAAGCGTATCACTGCTGCTAGAGCTCGGGAGGAAAGCGCACGTGCCTGCCCTCACTCGAGTCGATGTCTGACTCCCCTGGGGAGACTCCAGAAGTACCCCAAGACCCATGTCACACTGGAGAGGAATCCTCAGGTTCCGGCACCGACTCCACACAAGGTCTTAGACCCCGGCATCGATGGGACACGTATCCCGAGAGGGCCCCGAGCAACTCGCATGGGGACTGGCCTTCCCTGAGGCCCCCAGTGCGGGTCCCTGAGGTCCCCGTCGTATGTCGAGAGCACCTGCCACAACTCGAGAAAATCCAGGAGGTTCTCCCCTCCAGGCCGAGATGAGGCCCATTTCCGCTGAGGCGTCTCGAAGCTAATCACACCTAACCTCTGGAACTTCCAAAGGGTCCTTCACACCCTTGCTGCAACTCAAGAAGTTCCCCGACATACCCGTCTCCACTCGAGAGGAAGCACGAGAGTCCCGCCCACATCCAGAGGAGCCCCTTTTCTCCCTCATAGCTCGAGACGAGGGATCCTTTCACTGTGTGTCGGGAAAGAATTCCTGGGGTTCCCGTCGCATCTCCAGAGGAGGCGCTCTCCACAGGAAAGGCGAGAGGAACTCCAGGGTCGTGCCACCATTCACAGAGTCCCCCAGATATCTCAGTCCATTCCAGGGAAACCTGTTTTCCCTGCAGTGCCTCGACTTTCAAGCCGAGGATCGACTCACACCACGGTGGCACGTGGGACAGCCCTGTGGGAAAGACCTCGTGGGAAAAGCCTCGAGGGAAAGCCACAGATCCCTTGATCCCACGCCGAAGGGAAGCGTAGACACTGCTGCTACAGCTCGGGAGGAAAGCGCACGTGCATGCCCCCACTCGAGACGAGGACTGACTTCCCTGGGGAGACTCCAGAAGTCCCTCAAGATCCATGTCAGCACTGGAGAGGAATCCTCAGGTTCCGGCACCATCTCCACACAAGTGTCTTAGGCCTCCGGCATCGACGGGAGAGGAATCCCGAGAGGCCCCCGAGCAATTCGCATGGGGACTGGTCTTTCCTGAGGCCACCAGAGCAGGTCCCTTGGAGGTCCCGGTCGTAAGTTCGTGAGCACCTGCCTCAACTGGAGAAAATCCAGGAGTGTTCTTCCCTCCAGGCGAGATGAGGCCCATTTCCGCTGAGCAAGTCCGAGGCTAATCACACCTAATCTCTGGAAACTTTCCAAAGGGTCCTTCACAACCTTGGCTGCAACTCAAGAAACTCCCCGACATACCCGTCTCCAGCTCGGAGAGGAAGCACAGAGAGTCCCGCCCACATACCAGAGGAGCCCCCGATTTCCGCCTCCTAGCTTCGAGAGGAGTGGATCCTTTCCCTGCTGTGGTCGGAAAGAATTCCCGGCGTTCCCATCGCATCTCAAAGAGGAGGCCGCTCTCCACACGGAAAGGCGAGAGGAAATCAGGTTCGTGCCACCATTCCCAGAGTCCACCCAGATTGTCTCAGTCCATTCCAGGGAAAACCTGTTTTCCCTGCACTGCCTCGACTTTCAAGCCGAGGATCGACTCACACCACGGTGGCACGTGGGACAGCCCTGTGGGAAAGGCTCGTCGGAAAGCCCGTGGAAAGGCCTCGATGAAAGGCTCGAGGAAAGCCACAGATCCCTTGAATCCACGCGAAGGGAAGCGTATCACTGCTGCTACAGCTTCGGGAGGAAAGCGCACGTGCATGCCCCCACTCGAGATCGAGGCTGACTCCCCTGGGGAGACTCCAGAAGTACCCCAAGATCCATGTCAGCACTGGAGAGGAATTCCTCAGGTTCCGGCCACCGACTCCACACAAGGTCTTAGACCCCGGCATCGATGGGACACGTATCCCGAGAGGGCCCCAAGCAACTCGCATGGGACTGGCCTTCCCTGAGGCCCCAGTGCGGGTCCCTGAGGTCCCCGTCGTATGTCGAGAGCACCTGCCACAACTCGAGAAATCCAGGAGGTTCTCCCCTCCAGGCGAGATGAGGCCCATTTCCGCTGAGGCGTCTCGAAGCTAATCACACCTAACCTCTGGAACTTCCAAAGGGTCCTTCACACCCTTGCTGCAACTCAAGAAGTTCCCCGACATACCCGTCTCCACTCGAGAGGAAGCACGAGAGTCCCGCCCACATCCAGAGGAGCCCCTTTTCTCCCTCATAGCTCGAGACGAGGGATCCTTTCACTGTGTGTCGGGAAAGAATTCCTGGGGTCCCGTCGCATCTCCAGAGAGGCGCTCTCCACAGGAAAGGCGAGAGGAACTACAGGGTGGTGCCACCATTCACAGAGTCCCCCAGATATCTCAGTCCATTCCAGGGAAACCTGTTTTCCCTGCAGTGCCTCGACTTTCAAGCCGAGGATCGACTCACACCACGGTGGCACGTGGGACAGCCCTGTGGAAAAGACTCGTGGGAAAACTCGTGGGAAATCCTCGAGGGAAAGCCACAGATCCCTTGATCCACGCCAAGGAAGGGTAACACTGCTGCTACAGCTCGGGAGGAAAGCGCACGTGCATGCCACCAGTGAAGACGAGGACTGACTTCCCTGGGGAGACTCCAGAAGTCCCTCAAGATCCATGTCAGCACTGGAGAGGAATCCTGAGGTTCCGGCACCATCTCCACACAATGTCTTAGGCCCGGCATCGACGGGAGAGGAATCCCGAGAGGCCCACGAGCAATTCCATGGGGACTGCTCTTTCCTGAGGCCACCAGAGCAGGTCCCTGAGGTCCCGGTCGTAAGTTGTGAGCAGCTGCCTCAACTGGAGAAAATCCAGGAGGTTCTCCCCTCCAGGCGCGATGAGGCCCATTTCCGCTGAGGCGTCTGGAAGCTAATCACACCTAATCTCTGGAAATTTCAAAGGGTTCTTCACAACCTGGCTGCAACTCAAGAAATTCCCCGACATTCCCGTCTCCACTCGAGAGGAAGCACAGGAGTCCTGCCCACATCCAGATGAGCCCGAATCCGCCTCGTAGCTGGAGAGGTGGGATCCTTTCCTGTGTGGTCGGGAAAGAATTCCCGGCGTTCCCTTCGCATCTCAAGAGAAGGCGCTCTCCTCTGGAAAGGCGAGAGGAAATCCAGGTTCGTGCCACCATTCCCACAGTCCCCCCAGATGTCTCAGTCCATTCCAGGGAAAACTGTTTTCCCTGCACTGCCTCGACTTTCAAGCCGAGGATCGACTCACACCACGGTGGCACGTGGGACAGCCCTGTGGGAAAGCCTCGAAGGAAAGCCTCGAGGCTAGCCACAGATCCCTTGGACTACGTGAAGGGACACGTGACCACTGCTGCTCAGGTCGGTCCCCGTCGTATGTCGCAGCCACCACGCGAACTCGGAGAAAATCAGGAGGTTCTCCCTTCCAGGCGAGCTGAGGCCCATTTCCGCTGAGGCATCTCGATGCTAATCACACCTAACCTAAGGAACTTTCAAAGGGTTCTTCACACCCTTGCTGCAACTCAAGAAGTTCCCAACATACCGTCTCCCACTCGAGATGAAGCACGAGAGTCCCGTCCACATCTAGAGGAGCCCGTTTCCACCTCCTAGCTCGAGACGGGGGATCCTTTCAGTGCGTGGTCGGGAAAGAAGAATTCCCGGTGTCCCGTCGCATCTCAAGAGGAGGCGCTCCCACAGGAAGGCGAGAGGAACTCCAGGGTCGTGCCACCATTCCGAGAGCCCCCAGATGTCTCAGTCCATTCCAAGGAAACCTGTTTTCCCTGCACTGCCTCGCTCAACTTTCAAAAAGCTGATCAACTCACACCACGGTGGCACGTGAGAAGCCCGTGTGGGAAAGCCTCGTGGAAA
>NW_017216966.1:0-12848 GCF_001704415.2 Capra hircus | reverse complement strand
GGCCTAAGACCTTGTGTGGAGTCGGTGCCTGAACCTGAGGATTCCTCTCCAGTGCTGACATGGATCTTGGGGTACTTCTGGAGTCTCCCCAGGGGAGTCAGTCCTCGTCTCGAGTGGGGGCATGCACGTGCGCTTTCCTCCCGAGCTGTAGCAGTAGTGTCACGCTTCCATTTCGCGTGGATCAAGGGATCTGTGGCTTTCCCTCGAGCTTTCCCACGAGGCTTTCCCACGAGGCTTCCCACAGGGCTGTCCACGTGCCACCGTGGTGTGAGTCGATCCTCGGCTTCAACGTCGAGGCAGTGCAGGGAAGCAGGTTTCCCTGGAATGGACTGAGTCATTGGGGGACTCTGGAATGGTGTCACGACCCTGCAGTTCCTGTCGCCTTTCCTGTGTAGAGTGCCTCCTCTTGAGAAGCGACGGAAACTCCGGGATTTCTTTCCCGACCACGCAGGCAAAGGATCCCCCTCTAGTGGTAGGAGGCGGAAACGTGGCTCCTCTGGATGTGGGCGGACTCTCGTGCTTTCTCTCGAAGAAGACGGGTATGTCGGGGAACTTCTTGAGTTGCAGCAAGGGTGTGAAGGACCCTTTTAAGTTCCAGAGGTTAGGTGTGATTAGCCTCGAGACGCCTCAGTTCAAATGGGCCCATCTCGCCTGGAGGGGAGAACCTCCTGGATTTACCCGAGTTGCGGCAGGTGCTCTCCACTTACGATGGGAACCTCAGGGACCCGCTCTGCTGGGCCTCAGGAAAGGCCCGTCCCCATGCGAGTTGTTTGGGGGCCTCTCGGTATTCCTCTCCCTGTCGATGCTGGGGCCTAAGACCTTGTGTGGAGTCGGTGCCGAAAACTGAGGATTCCTCTCCAGTCCCGACATGGATCTTGGGGTACTTCTGGACTCTTCCAGGGCGTCAGACCTCGTCTCGAGTGGGGGCCTGCACGTGCGCTTTCCTCCCGAGCTGTAGAAGCAGTGTCACGCTTCCCTTCGCGTGGATCAAGGGATCTGTGGCTTTCCCTCAAGGTTTTCCCACGAGGCTTTCCCACGAGGCTTTCCCACAGGCCTGTCCCACATGCCACCGTGGTGTGAGTCGATCCTCGGCTTGAAAGTCGAGGCAGTGCAGGTTAAACAAGTTTCCCTGGAATGGACTGAGACATCTGGGGACTGTGGGAATGGTGGCAAGACCCTGAGATCCTCTCGCCTTTCCTTTGGAGAGTGCCTCCTCTTGAGATGCGACGGGAAGCCGGGATTCTTTCCCGACCACGCAGGAAAAATATCCCTCCTCTCGAGCTACGGGCGAGAACGGGACTCCTCTGGATGTGGCGGACTCTCGTGCTTCCTCTCGAGTGGAGACGGGTATGTCGGGGAACTTCTTGAGTTGCAGCAAGGTGTGAAAGAACTTTGAAGTTCCAGAGTTAGGTGTGATTAGCCTCGAGACGCCTCAGCGGAAATGGCCTCATCTCGCCTGGAGGGGAAGACCTCCTGGATTTTCTCGAGTTGCAGGCAGGTGCTCTCGACTTACGACAGGGACCTCAGGGACCGCTTGGTGGCCTCAGTAAAGGCCAGTCCCCATGAGAATTCCTCGGGGCCTCTCGATATTCCTCTCCGTCGATGCCGGGCCTAAGTCTTGTGTGGAGTCGGTGCCGGAACCTGAGCGATTCCTCTCCAGTGCTGACATGGATCTTGGGTACTTCTGGAGTCTCCCAGGGGAGTCAGTCTCCTCTCGAGTGGGGGCATGCACGTGCGCTTTCCTCCGAGCTGTAGCAGCAGTATCGCGCTTCCCTTCGGAGGATCAAGGAATCTGTGGCTTTCCCTGGAGGCTTTCCCACGAGGCTTTCCCACGAGCTTTCCCACAGGGCTGTCCCACGTGCCACCGTGGTGTGAATCGATCCTCGGCTTGAAAGTGGAGGCAGTGCAGGGAAAACAGTTTTCCCTGTAATGGACTGAGACATCTGGGGGACTCTGGGAATGGTGGCACGAACCTGGAGTTACTCTCGCCTTTCTTTGGAGAGCGCCTCCTCTTGAGATGCGACGGGAACGCCGGGAATTCTTTCCGACCAGCAGGGAAAGGATCCCTCCTCTCGAGCTAGGAGGCGGAAACGGGGTTCCTCTGGATGTGGGCAGGACTCTCTTGCTTCCTCTCGAGTGGAGACGGGTATGTCGGGGAATTCTTGAGTTGCAGCAAGGGTGTGAAGGACCCTTTGGAAGTTCCAGGGGTTTGGTGTGATTAGCCTCAAGACGCCTCAGAGGAAATGGGCCTCATCTCGCCTGGAGGGGAGAACCTCCTGGATTCTTTCGAGATGCGGGAGGTGCTCTCGACTTACGAAGGGGACCTCAGGGACCCGCTCTGGTGGCCTCAGGAAAGGCAGCGACCATGCGAGTTGCTCGGGAGCCTCTCGGGATTCCTCTCCGTCGATGCCGGGGCCTAAGACCTTTTGTGGAGTCGGTGCCAGAACCTGAGGATTCCACTCCAGTGCGGACATGGATCTTGGGGTACTTCTGGAGTCTCCTCAGCGGAGTCAGTCCTTGTCACGCATGGGACATGCACGTGCGCTTCCTCCGAGCTCTAGCAGCAGTGTCACGCTTCCCTTCGGGTGGATCAAGGATCTGTGGCTTTCCCTCGATGCTTTCCACGAAGCTTTCACACGAAGCTTTCCCACAGAGCTGTCCCACGTGCCACCGTGGTGTGAGTCGATCCTCGACTTGAAAGTCGAGGCTGTGCAGGGAAAACACGTTTCTCTGGAATGGACTGATACATCTGGGGACTCTGGAATGGTGACACGACCCTGGAGTTCCTCTCGCCTTTCCTGTGGAGAGCGCCTCCTCTTGAGATGCGACGGGAACGCCGGGAACTCTTTCCCGACCACGCAGGGAAAGGAACACTCCTCTTGAGCTAGGAGGCAGAAACGGGTCTCCTCTGGATGTTGGCGGATTCTCGATCTTCCTCTCGAGTGGAGACGGGTAAGTAGGGAACTTCTTGAGTTGCAGCAAGGGTGTGAAGGACCCTTCGGAAGTTCCAGAGGTTAGGTGTGATTAGCCTCGAGACCCGTCAGCGGAAATGGGCCTCATCTCGCCTGGACGGGAGAACCTCATGGATTTTCTCGAGTTGCGGCAGGTGCTCTGGACTTACGACGGAGATCTCAGGGACCCGCTCTGGTGGACTCAGGAAAGGCCAGTCCTCACGCGAGTTGCTCGGGGCCTCTTGGGATTCCTCTCCCGTCGATGCGGGGCCTAAGATCTTGTGAGAAGTCGGTGCCGGAACCTGAGGATTCCTCTGCAGTGCTGACATGGATCTTGGGGTACTACTGGAGTCTCCCAGGGGAGCCAGTCCTCGTCTCGAGTGGGGGCATGCACCTGTGCTTTCCTCCCGAGCTGTAGCAGCAGTGTCACGCTTCCTTCGCGTGGATCAAGGGATCAGTGGCTTTCCCATGAGGCTTTCCCACGAGGCTTTCCCACAGGGCTGTCCCACGTGCCACCCTGGTGTGAGTCGATCCTTGCTGAACGTCGAGCAGTGCAGGGAAAACAGGTTTCCCTGAATGGACTGAGACATCTGGGGATTCTGGGAATGGTGGCACGACCCTGGAGTTCCTCTCGCTTTTTCTGTGGAGAGCGCCTCCTCTTGAAATGCGACGGGAACGCCGGGAATTCTTTCCCGACCACGCAGGGAAAGGATCCCTCTCTCGAGCTAGGAAGCTGACATGGGGCTCCTCTGGATGTGGGCGGGACTCCGTGCTTCCTATCGAGTGGAGACGGGTATGTCGGGGAACTTCTTGAGTTGCAGCAAGGGTGTGAAGGACCCTTTGGAAGTTCCAGAGGTTAGGTGTGATTAACCTCCAGACGCCTCAGCGGAAATGGACCTCATCTCGCCTGGAGGGGAGAACCTCCTGGATTTTCTCGAGTTGCGGCAGGTGCTCTCGACTTACGTCGGGACCTCAGGGACCCGCTCTTGTGGCCTCAGGAAAGCCAGTCCCCTTGCGAGTTGCTCGGGGCCTCTCAGGATTCCTCTCCCGTCGATGCCGGGGCCTAAGACCTTGTGTGGCGTCAGTGCGAAACCTGAGGATTCCTCTCCATTGCTGACATTGATCTAGGGGTACTTCTGTAGCCCCCCTGGGAGTCAGTCCTCGTCTCAAGTCGGGCCATGCACGAGCGTTTTCCTCCAGAGCTGTAGCTGCAGTGTCATGCCCCCGTCGAGTGGATCAAGGGATCTGTGGCTTTCCACGAAGCTTTCCACGAGGCTCAAACACAAGCTTTCCCACAGGATGTCCCACGTGCCACCGTGGTGTGAGTCGATCCTCGGCTTGAAAGTCGAGCAGTGCAGCGAAAACAGGTTTCCCTGGAATGGACTGAGACATCTGGGGACTCTGGGAATGGTGGCAAGACCCTGGAGTTCCTCTCGCCTTTCCTGTGGAGAGCGCCTCCTCTTGAGAAGCTACGAAAACGCCAGGAATTCTTTCCCGACCACGCAGGGAAAGGATCCCTCCTCTCGAGCTAGGAGGCGTAAACGGGGATCCTCTGGATGTGGGCGGGACTCTCGTGCTTCCTCTCGAGTGGAGACGGTATGTCGGCGAACTTCTTGAGTTGCAGCAAGGGTGTGAAGGACCCTTTGGAAGTTCCAGAGGTGAGGTGTGATTAGCCTCGAGACGCCTCAGCGGAAATGGGCCTCATCTCGCCTGGGGAGAAGAACCTCCTGATTTTCTCGAGTTGCGGCACGTGCTCTCGACTTACGACAGGGAACTCAGGGACCCGCTGTGGAGGCCTCAGAAAGGACAGTCCCCATGCGAGTTGCTCGGGGGCCTCTCGGATTCCTCTCCCGTCGTGCCGGGGCCTAAGACCTTGTGTGGAGTCGGTGCCGGAACGTGAGGAAGCTCTCCAGTGCTGACATGGATCTTGGGGTACTTCTGGAGTCTCCCCAGGGAGTCAGTCCTCGTCTCGAGTGGGGGCATGCAAGAGCGCTTTCCTCCCGAGCTTAGCAGCAGTGTCACGCTTCCCTTCGCGTGGATCAAGGGATCTGTGGCTTTCCCTCGAGGCTTTCCACGAGCTTTCCCACGAGGCTTTCCCACAGGCTGTCCCCCGTGCCACCATGGTGTGAGTGGATCCCGGCTTGAAAGTCGAATCAGTGAAGGGAAAACAGGTTTCCCTGGAATGGACTGAGACATCTGGGGGACTCTGGAATGGTGGCACGACCCCGAGTTCCTCTCCCTTTCCTGTGGAGAGCGCCTCGTATTGGGCTGCGAAGGGAAAGCCAGGAATTCTTTCCCAACCACGCAGGGAAAGGATCCCTCCTCACGAGCTAGGAGGCGGAAACGGGCTCCTCTGGATGTGGGCGGGACTCTCATGCTTCCTCTCTAGTGGAGACCGGTATGTCGGGGAACTTCTTGAGTTGCAGCAAGGGTGTGAAGGACCCTTTGGAAGTTCCAGAGGTTATGTGTGATTAGCCTCAAGACGCCTCAGCAGAAATGGGCCTCATCTCGCATGGAGGGGAGAACCTCCTGGATTTTCTCGAGTTGCGGCAGGTGCTCTCGACTTACGACGAAGACCTCAGGCACCCGCTCTGGTGGCCTCAGGAAAGGCCAGTCCCCATGCGAGTAGCTCTGGGGGCTCTAGGGATTCCTCTCCCATCGATGCCGGGCCTAAGACCTTTTGTGGAGTCGTTGCCGGAACCTGAGGATTCCTCTCCAGTGCTGACATGGACCTTGGGTACTTCTGGTGTTTCCCCAGGGAGTCAGTCCTCCTCTAAGTGGGGCATGCACGTGCGGTTTCCTCCCGAGCTGTAGCAGCAGTGTCACGCTCCCTTGGCGAGGATCAAGGGACCAGTGGCTTTCCCTCGAGCCTTTCCCACGAGGCTTTCCACTGGGCTGTCCACGTGCCACCGCGGTGTGAGTCGATCCTCCCCTTGAAAGTCGAGGCAGTACAGGGAAAACAGGTTTCCCTGGAATGGACTGAGGTATCTGGGGGACTCTGGGAATGGTGGCACTACCCTGGAGTTCCTCTCGCCTTTTCTGTGGAGAGCGCCTCCTCTTGAGATCCGACGAGAACGCCGGGAATTCTTTCCAGACCACGCATGGAAAATATCCCCCTCTCGAGCTAGAATTCGGAAACGGGGCTCCTCTGGATGTGGCGGGACTCTCGTGCTTCCTCTCGAGTGGTGACGGGAATGTCGGGGAACTTCTTGAGTTGCAGCAAGGGTGTGAAGGACCCTTTGGAAGTTCCAGAGGTTAGATGTGATTAGCCTCGAGACGCCTCAGCGGAAATGGGCCTCATCTCCCTTGGAGGGGAGAACCTCCTGGATTTTCTCGAGTTGCGGCAGGTGCTCTCGACTTACGACAGGGCCTCAGGGACCCGCTCTAGTGGCCTCAGGAAAGGCCAGTCCCCATGCGAGTTGCACGGCGGCCTCTTGTGATCCCTCTCCTGTCGATGCGGGCCTAAGACCTTGTGTGCAGTCGGTGCCGAACCTGAGGATTCCTCTCCAGTGCTGACATGGATCTTGGGGTAATTCTGGAGTCTCCCCAGGGAGTCAGTCCTCGTCTCGAGTGGGGCATGCACGTGCCCTTTCCTCCCGAACTGTAGCAGCAGTGTCACGCTTTCCTTCGCGTGGATCAAGGAATCTGTGGCTTTCCCTCGAGGCTTCCCACGAGGCTTCCCACGAGGCTTTCCCACAGAGCTGTCCCACGTGCCACGTGGTGTGAGTCGATCCTCGGCTTGAAAGTTGAGGCAGTACAGGGATCCTTGGAATGGACTGAGACATCTCGGGGACTCTGGAATGGTGCACGACCCTGGAGTTCCTGTCGACTTTCCTGTGGAGAGCGCCTCCTCTTGAGATGCGACGGGAACGCTGGCATTTCTTTCCCGAACACGCAGGAAAGGATCCCTCCTCTCGAGCTAGGAGGAGGAAACGGGGCTCCTCTGGATGTGGGCAGGACTCTCCTGCTTCCTCTCGAGTGGAGACGGGTATGTCGGGGAACTTCTTGAGTTGCAGCAAGGTGTGAAGGACCCTTTGGAAGTTCCAGAGGTTATGTGTGATTAGCCTCAGACGCCTCAGTAGAAATGGCCTCATCTCGCCATGGAGGGGGAGAACCTCCTGGATTTTCCGAGTTGCGGCAGGTGCTCTCGGACTTACGACGAAGGACCTCAGGCACCCGCTTCTGGTGGCCTCAGGAAAGGCCAGTCCCCAATGCGAGTAGCTCTGGGGCCTCTAGGGATTCCTCTCCCATCGATGCCGGGCCTAAGACCTTTTGTGGAAGTCCGTTGCCGGAACCTGAGGATTCCTCTCCAGTGCTGACATGGACCTTGGGGTACTTCTGGTGTCTCCCCAGGGGAGTCAGTCCTCTCTAAGTGGGGCATGCACGGTGCGTTTCCTCCCGAGCTGTAGCAGCAGTGTCACGCTCCCTTGGCGAGGATCAAGGACCAGTGGCTTTCCCTCGAGCCTTTCCCACGAGGCTTTCCCACTGGGCTGTCCACGTGCCACCGCGGTGTGAGTCGATCCTCCCTTGAAAAGTCGAGGCAGTACAGGGAAAACAGGTTTCCCTGGAATGGACTGAGGTATTCTGGGGGACTCTGGGAATGGTGGCACTACCCTGGAGTTCCTCTCGACCTTTTCTGTGCGAGAGCGCCTCCTCTTGAGATCCGACGAGAACGCCGGGAATTCTTTCCCGACCACGCATGGGAAAATATCCCCCTCTCGAGCTAGGATTCCGGAAACGGGGCTCCTCTGGATGTGAGGCGGGACTCTCGTGCTTCCTCTCGAGTTGGTGACGGGAATGTCGGGGAACTTCTTGAGTTGCAGCAAGGGTGTGAAGGACCCTTTGGAAGTTCCAGAGGTTAGATGTGATTAGCCTCGAGACGCATCAGCGGAAATGGGCCTCATCTCCCTTGGAGGGGAGAACCTCCTGGATTTTCTCGAGTTGCGGCAGGTGCTCTCGACTTACGACAGGGGCCTCAGGGACCCGCTCTAGTGGCCTCAGGAAAGGCCAGTCCCCATGCGAGTTGCACGGCGGCCTCTTGTGATCCCTCTCCTGTCGATGCCGGGGCCTAAGACCTTGTGTGCAGTCGGTGCCGGAACCTGAGGATTCCTCTCCAGTGCTGACATGGATCTTGGGTAATTCTGGAGTCTCCCAGGGGAGTCAGTCCTCATCTCGAGTGGGGCATGCACGTGCCCTTTCCTCCCGAACTGTAGCAGCAGTGTCACGCTTTCCTTCGCGGTGGATCAAGGAATCTGTGGCT
This sequence comes from Capra hircus, assembly GCF_001704415.2. Lineage (NCBI taxonomy): Eukaryota > Metazoa > Chordata > Mammalia > Artiodactyla > Bovidae > Capra > Capra hircus. The sequence continues at coordinate 4,637 of NW_017216966.1, read as the reverse complement.
TTTCCCTCGAGGCTTTCCCACGAGGCGTTCCCACGAGGCTTTCCCCACAGAGCTGTCCCACGTGCCACGGTGGTGTGAGTCGATCCTCGGCTTGAAAGTGAGCAGTACAGGATCCTTGGAATGGACTGAGACATCTCGGGGACTCTGGAATGGTGGCACGACCCTGGAGTTCCTGTCGACTTTCCTGTGGAGAGCGCCTCCTCTTGAGATGCGACGGGAACGCTGGCATTTCTTTCCCGAACACGCAGGGAAAGGATCCCTCCTCTCCGAGCTAGGAGGAGGAAACGGGGCTCCTCTGGATGTGGGCAGGACTCTCCTGCTTCCTCCTCGAGTGGAGACGGGTATGTCGGGGAACTTCTTGAGTTGCAGCAAGGGTGTGAAGGACCGTTTGGAAGTTCCAGAGTTTAGGTGTGATTAGCCTCGAGACGCCTCAGCGGAAAATTGGCCTCATCTCGCCTGGAGGGGAGAACCTCCTGGATTTTCTCGAGTTGCGGCAGGTGCTCTCGACTTTACGACGGGGCACCTCAGGGACCCACTCTGGTGGCCTCCGGAAAGGCCAGTCCCCATGGGAGTTGCTCGGGGGCCTGTCAGGATTCCTGTACTGTCGATGCTGGGGCCTAAGACCTTGTGTGGAGTTGGTTCCGGAACCTGAGGATTCCTCTCCAGTGCTGACATGGATCTTGGGTACTTCTGGAGTATCTCCTGAGGAGTCAGTCTTCGTCTCGTGTGGAGGCATGCACTTGCCCGCTTTCCTCCCGAGCTGTAGCAGCAATGTCATGCTTCCCGTCGGGAGGATCAAGGGATCAGTGGCTTTCCCTCGGTGCTTTCCCACGAGGCTTTCCCACAGGCTGTCCCACGTGCCACCGTCGGTGTGAGTCAATCCTCGGCTTGAAAGTCGAGGCAGTGCAGGGAAAACAGGGTTTCCTGGAATGGACTGAGACATCTGGGGACTCTGGGAATGGTGGCACGACCCTGGAGTTCCTCTGGCCTTTCCTGTGCAGAGCGCCACCGCTTGAGATGCGACGGGAACGCCGGGAACTCTTTCCCGACCACGGCAGGGAAAGGATCCCTCCTCTCGAGCTATGAGGCGGAAACGGGGCTCCTCTGGATGTGGGCGGGACTCTCGTGCTTCGTCTCGAGTGGAAACGGGTATGTCGGGGAACTTCTTGAGTTGCAGCAAGGGTGTGAAGGACCCTTTGGAAGTTCCAGATGTTAAGTGTGATTATCCTCGAGACGCCCTCAGCGGAAATGGGCCTCATCTCGCCTGGAGGGGAAAAACCTCCTGGATTTTCTCGAGTTGCGGCAGGTGCTCTCGACTTAAAGACGGGACCTCAGGGACCGCTCTGGTGGCCTCAGGAAAGGCCAGTCCCCAAGCGAGTTGCTCTGGAGCCTCTCGGGATTCCTCTCCCGTCGATGCCGGGGCCTAAGACCTTTTGTGGAGTCGGGGCCAGACCCTGAGGATGCCTCTCCAGTGCTGACATGAATCTTTCCGTTACTTCTGGAGTCTCGCCAGGGGAGTCATTCCTCATCTCGTGTGGGGGCATGCACCTGCCATTTCCTCACGAGCTGTAGCAGCAGTGTCACGCTTGCCGACGTGTGGATCAAGGGATCTGTCGCTTTCCATTGAGGCTTTCCCACGAGGCTTTCCGACAGGGCTGTCCCACGTGCCACGGTGGTGTGAGTCGATCCTCGGCGTGAACGTCGAGGCAGTGCAGGGAAAACAGGTTCTTCTGGAATGGACTTAGACATCTGGGGGACTCTTGGAATGCTGGCAAGGCCCTGGAGTTCCTCTCGTCTTTCCTGTTGAAAGCGCCTCCTCTTGAGATGCGACGCGAAGGCCTGGAATTCTTTCCCGACGACGAAGGGAAAGGATCCCTCTTCTCGAGCTACGAGGCGGAAACGGGGCTCCTCTGGATGTGGGCGGGACTCTCGTCCTTCCTCTCGAGTGGAGATGGGTATGTCGGAGAACTTCTTGACTTGCAGCAAGGGTGTGAAGGACCCTTTGAAGTTCCAGAGGTTAGTTGTGATTAGCCTCGAGACCCCTCAGCGGAAATGGCCTCATCTCGCCTGGAGGGGAGAACCTCCTGGATTTTCTCGAGTTGCGGCAGGTGCTCTCGAGTTTCGACAGAGACCTCAGCGACCCGCTCTGGTGACCTCAGGAAAGGCCAGTCCCCATGCGAGGTGCTATGGGCCCTCTCAGGATTCCTCTCCTGTCGATGCCGGGCCCTAAGACCTTGTGTGGAGTCGGGACCGGAACCTGAGGATTCCTCTCCAGTGCTGACATGGATCTTGGGGTACTTCTGGAGTCTCCCAAGTGGCGTCAGTCCTCGGCTCGAGTGGGGTCATGCACGTGCGCTTTCCTCCTGAGCGGTATAGCAGCAGTGTCACGCTTCCCGTCCGTGGATCAAGGGATCTGTGGCTTTCCCTCGAGTCTTCCCATGAGGCTTACTCTCAGGGCTATTCCACTTGCCACCATGGTGTGATCGATCCTCGGCGTGAAAGTCGAACCAGTGCAGGGAAAACAGGAACCTCCTTCCCCACAGTAGGGGGTACACTGTCCCCTTGGTCGGGGTATCTCCAGGGCACTCGCGCTGGGGGGTTGCCCCGTGGATATGCAGGCCTCAGGCTCCACGTGAGAAAAGCCCCAAATGGCATTAGCTGCCAGTCCAGACGCTGGCCCCTCAGGTCTCTGGCCGGAGCCTTGGGCTCCAGGCAACTCCAAAGCCCTCTGGGGTGGCACTCTGGGACTGCTGTAGGGAAAGGACGCCAAGAGCCCACGGAGGAGTTGGGGAGGGGGCAGGGGGATACAGAGGCGAGGACAGCGAGGGATCTAGGTGGAGGCGCTGGAGAGAGCGTCTGGTGTCCCAGAATGCCTCAGAGGAGCCAGCGGGGGACAGTCGAGGCCCAGGGACCTGTGGAATGTGAAAAGGCGGGAAATCCCAGAGCAAGGCAGGCTGGGAAAGGGGGCGTTGGTGGCCAATTCAAAGGGACCTAGGGGCGTTTCCTGGGCGGTGAGCTCCCTTGGCACTGCTGAGGGCCCCTGATTGATCCACCCGGGATTGATCCCACCCCCCGCTGCGAGGGAGGGCCACAAACCAAAGCCCCCGAACTGCCCGCCCACCCCAACGGGGATCTTGGCGGTCCGGGGCACAACCTGTGCCCGGGAAAAGCCCACTCGCTCCACGGGACTCCGTCCAGGGTCTCTGCTTGGAAAGAGGCCAGGGGCGGCCCCCTCCATCTACCCACCCAAACCTTATTGACGTCAATGGGGGCGGAGCCGCCTCCCCCTTTCCAGAGTCCTGAGCTGCTGGGTCCCCGCCCACTCGGCCAGCAGTCTGCAGCATGCCCGTGTGCCTCTCCCACCATGGCTTCGTCCGGCTCCTCCAGCACCTCAAGCGGTACGTTTGCCCTCGGTCCCTGGGGTCGGATCACATCTCAGGGGATTTGCGGGTGGCCTGGGCAAGGGCTCTCGGCCAACGTGTTGAGCCCCCTCCCACCCGAGAACGGCGGGGAACCCATCGGCCAGGCCCGGGGTTCCGAGGCGTCAGGTGTGCCCAAATTCGGAGGGCCTGGCATCGTTCGTTCATCTTGCTCCTTTGGCACACGCATGGCTTCTCCGTTCTCTTTTCTGGGAAGACAGTGTTGTTTCAGGGGCGTGCTGCGGGGGGCGGGGGCCCGGGGTTGGGTGGTGGTGGGAGCAGGTGCTGTGCTGGGATGAGGCCCTTTATCCTCATATCTTCCTGTGGGAATGGGAGTCGGGGAGCTCTGTGGCCTTGCTGCCTTTAGTGGCTTCCTCTGCGCAGGGGCCTAGTGGCTTCTGCCTTTTGTCAGGCGTTACGGGGTTTGGGCTTCGCTTTGGTGGCCTTGGCCTTTTGCCTTGGCCTGGGCCTTGGCCTTGCCCTTGGCGTTGCCCTTGCCCTTGCCTTGGCCTTGGGCTGGGCCTTGCCTTGCCCTTGAATTTGAACTTGAACTTGACCTTGACCTTGAACTTCAACTTGACCTTGAACTTGACCAACAACGGGAGACCTCGAGATTTGCTCAGAGCACCGGAGGTCCAGAAGCAGGGCCTGTATCTCCCTTCCCTTTGTGATCATTGCAAAGACATTCCTAGCTGATAGCGGGAGTGCCCCTGAAGAAGCAAGCAGTGGGAGTGTGTTTGACACGACTGTGTGCCTTCCTGGCCTCATCTCCACAAGGGGCCTTTCCTCTCGAAGTAGGCCCATGTCCCCTTGGGAGGGTGTCATGCCTCTTTTCTCCTCACTGCCAAAGGGTGGAGCCAAGCTCGCTCTGTCAGAGGTACAAAAACAGCAATTGAATGGATTTTCAAGCTCTTGCTAGCTGCACCCTTTCAGGGCCCACTTTACTGAAACAGGTGCTCTGTGGCCCCTGGTTGGATATGCAGGTTCACAAACAGGGTGAGATCCTGTCCAAGCAAGAATTTTCCTGAAAGACCTAGGCTCACTAGAGCTCTCCTCCAGAGCAAAGGGATAGAGGAGATGTATGGAGGAGTCTTTGCCTTTCCCTGTGAGTGTGGGCTACTCCCTACAGCCCAAGCTCAGAGATAACTGCCTCTAAGAAAGGAATGCATGAGAGCGCTATTCTTGGAGGTTGGGACAGGGAGTTCGCAGCATGTGGGG
>NW_017216965.1:0-12849 GCF_001704415.2 Capra hircus | reverse complement strand
GAAATCCACCAGAGTCGCCATCTGTTACAGAAAGGGCGACTCCTTGCAGGGTCTGAGAGTGGCTTTTGTGTAATATTGGGAAATTAATGGTTCCAGGAGACGCGCTGCTGACAAGGCAAGAGGCTTTTTTGGGAAGGGGATACAGGGCAGAGAGCCGCAGGGTAAGGGAACCCAGGAGTACTGCTCTGCCACATGGCTTGTAGTCTCAGGGTCTCTGGTGATGGAGTTAGTTTCTGGGTCATCTCTTGCCAATCATACTGACTCAGGGTCATCCTGCTGTAAGAAATGTGTTCTGGTGAGCTTTATTGATATTTCTGAGAGTTTATTTATATAGTGCTTACTTTCCTTAACCCAATTAAATCCAGCTCAGTTACAAATTCATTTTCATGTAAAGACAGAACCAGAGATCTCCTTGTTTTACTGCTTCAGTTTTTAAAATGCTATTTTTCCCCCTCACTCTAGGGACCACAGATGGATCAGATGGTTCCTGAGAACCCAGGTGAAAGACTTACATTTTGGAAGGGAGAAATGGAAGCTCCCTTTTTTGTTTGTTTTGTTTTTAAAGCCTTCCAAAATGATTGTGAACAGTGACTGCAGCCATGAAATTAAAAGATGCTTGCTCCTTGGAAGAAAAGCTATGATAAACCTAGACAACATATTAAAAAGCAGAGACATCACTTTCCCAACAAAAGTCCCTATAGTCAAAAGCTATGGCTTTTTCAGTAGTCATGTATGGATGTGAGAGCTGGACCATAAAGAAGGCTGAGAACTGAAGAACTGATGCTTTTGAGCTGTTGGTGTTGGGGAAGACTCTTGAAAGTCCCTTGGACAGCAAGGAAATCAAACCAGTCAATCCTGAAGGAAATCAGTCCTGAATATTCATTGGAAGGAGTGATGCTGAAGTTGAAGCTCCAATACTTTGGCCACTTGATGCGAAGAGATGACTCATTGGAAAAAGACCTGGGAAAGATGCTGGGAAAGATTGAAGGCAGGAGGAGAAAGGGGATGACAGGGCACGAGATCGTTGGATGGCATCACTGAGTCAATGGACATGAGTGTGAGCAAGCTCCAGGAGATGGTGAAGGACAAGGAAGCCTGGTTTGCTGCAGTCCATGGGTCGCAAAGAGTCAGACATGACTGAGTGACTGAACAACAAGTAACCCATGCCCACAATTGTAGCAGAGCTTTGCAGGAGCAATTGGACAGAGAAAGTACATAAAACAAAGATGCTTTTAATTCACTGACTGGAGAGAACCTCCCAATGACAGAAAATTAACAAACAAGAAACAAAGAGAGGGTCTTACTGGGAAGTGGCCTCTGGGGCACTTTGGCCAGCCCAGCCCAACTCATCTCTCAACTGGCCCTTCTGGCAAGGGGGCCAGTGGGAACCTCAAGCCTGAGGTGGAAACACAAAGCAAACAAGTGGTTGGTGAAAACGGTGACCCAGCAGATAGTCTCTTGGATGCAAAAGGACAGGAGTGTAGGTATGAGGCCCAAGGGGGAGCAAAAGGGAGGAGGCACAGAAAAGACTGAAAAACGGAAGGGCGCCATTGCCGTTTCAGCCCCTGCACCTGCGGGTGTCTATTTATTTAGGCACCAACCTGCAGTCTTCCAGAAAGGGCCAGTGAGGGAGGGAGCACCCTGTCCACTGCCCACTGGGGTGATCAAGCCCAGAAACCAGCCCCTTGTACATCGGCTGTGGGCCTGCAGCCCAGAGGTGGGATTCTCACCCACGCGTAAACCAGCATATAGAGAAATCTGCCAGTTCACTGAGTTCCCACAGGACTTCTCTAGGTGGCAGGAAAATAGAAGTGAGAATATGGTATGATCAGATGTCCAACCACCATCTAATAAGAGGTTTGAACTTATATCATTCTCACAAATCTCCTATTAGGCAGAACCTGCTGGACCAAGACCTGCAGGGTATGAGGTGGGTCTCTCCCACCACCTTGTCATCCATCAAAAGTGAGCCACTGACAGCCAGAGAGAGCTTTCTGTCCTAAGTTGAGAGGAGTGAAGCTGTCCTTGCCGAGGTCCACTCTCTCAGAAGGATAAGATAGAGAGAGGAGAAGTGGAGAGATAATAGATGAGGGAAAGGGACAAAGGGTGAGGGGAGCGCGATGCCTAAGTGAGGGCCCCGAGGCCCCCAGGGGCCAGGGAGGCAGACCAACCAAACTGGTGACTCTGAGCTGAGGTTCAGGCGCCACTTGTCACCACAGGGAAGTTGCACCCCGAGGTCACAGAGATGCCAGATGCTCTGGCAGAAAGGCTTCTTGGCCAAGAAAGGCTTCTTGGCCTCCTTAATCAATCAGTTCATTCAGTTCAGTTCATTCAGTCGCTCAATTGTGTCCGACTCTTTGTGACCCCATGGACCGCCAGCACGCCAGCCCTCCCTGTCCATCACCAACTCCCAGTGTTTACTCAAACTCATGCCCATTGAGTCAGTGACGCTGGCAGGGGCAGGGGCTCTGGTTCGGCAGACTTGGGTATGGCTGGGTGCTGCAGACATGGGTATGGCATAAGTCCTCCTAGTGGAGGTCGCCATTAACCCCACCAACAGAGCTGCCAGAATGTACACAGGACTGGGCAAATAGACTCTTGGAGGGCAGGAACAGAACCTTAATCGATAGAGGTGGATAAGAGGCCAGATAAGAAATCCAGGCGAGGCTTCCCTGGGACACGTGCTGCAGTGTGAGGGCGCAAGCACCAGCAACAGGTCTCCTTGCTCATTCCCTTCATGGGGCAGGGTGGCAGGCTGGCCCCTTATATGGGGTTAGGGTAGGGCAGGCCAAGGGTTAGGACCTGAGGGATGGCCTAGGTGCTCTGCCCACCGTTGTAGCAGTGCCCTGTGCAGGGATCATACCCCGTACCCTTCTTTTCCAGTTGCGGTTTTTTGTCTTTTCATTCATAATTAACCCCAACTTGCATGCATATCAGTCCCTTATAATTTCTTTGTATTTTGTTGCTGGAGGAGATTATTGTCCAGGTGCAAGCACTCGAGCAAAGGTCCACAGATCCCAGGGTTCAAGTCCTGGCAGATCTCATTTGCACTGTTGGACATGTTTCTTATCCGTGCTTTCCTCTCAGGCTCCATGGAGTCCATCAGGCGTTCCCATGGAGCTAATGGACTACACACTTTCCTGCCCTCTCGTACCGTGTCCGCCCTGGCAGATTCACTTCTCGAGCCTTGGATCCCCTCCTCTCCACCTGCCTCGGAAGTTCTGGACTTTCTCTCATGCTGTGTGGGCCAGTCCTTTCTCCAGGCTTCCAGACCCATCCTAGTGGAAGATCAGCAGCATCTCCTTGGCCTTGCTAAGCCAGTGACCTGTAATTATAAACTCTTCCTTCTCCAGCTTTGGGTTCTGTGCTCATCCGTCCCCACTGTGATCCTGCTTCCTCAGGAGCAGCCCCAAAGGCTCCCCATCTCTCCTCAGGACACTCGGAGATATTCTCACAGTCCTCTGTGTTTAGGCCTCTCCTTCTGAGCTGGCCTCACCCACCTCTGGAAAAAATTGTGTCAGTTCATGCTAGGTATGGAGCTTTTGAACACAGTGGAGATAGGCATATCCAGCGCTGTGTGGGTTCTTTGCCTGATCAAGGCTTCCTCCTCTTCCTCAGCCGTAATTAGGGTGTGTTTGGGGTAGGGGGTGCAGACAGGGCCGTCCTGCTCTGTCAGCAGCCCTGCAGCCCTACTCTGCTCTCACATAACTGGGGGAGGAGGCCTATGGGTCTTTTTCTCCCAACCTCACCCTCGCTGTTTTGCCTTCACACATGCTCACTCTCTTTCTATAATTTCACCATCAGTCCTCAGCCCAGACCTGGACAGCCATGCTGTGAGGTTCAAGGCCAGGTGGACAGAGAGGTTTTCTCTCCTATGACCGTGTCTTGCTAACATCATGTTCATGAGTCCTGTGGAGAATTCTGGAACTGAGGTCCCTATCGTTTCCGAGAATTAGAGGGGAGCCTGGTTGATAAATCCCTAAATGTACTGGAGATGATCATTCTGAACAGGACTAACACTAACAACATCAACCAAAAGGGCGGTAATGAAAGGCTGTCTTGATTCCTGATGTTTATTTTTATCTTATGTTCTTTCTTCATTTCCATCCATGGAGCAGAGCTCTTCAATTGTACTATTTATGCAGCTGGGGAGGCTCCCTTTAGCGATCATTTATCTCTTACTGAGATAAAGGTAAATATAAAATATATTCATAATATCTATATTATAAATATATATTTATATACATATGTATGTATATATTAAAATGGTGGATCGGGGGGCTTCCCTGGTGGCCCAGTGGTAAAGACTCCATGCTTAGACTGCTAGGGGTAGGGGTTTCCTGGTTAAGGAACAAGACCCTACATGCCTCATGGCACAGCCAAAAAATAAAAATGATGCATCTTAATTTCTATCCGGGGAAACTAAATTTAAACCTTAACCTTTAAATATCAAAACTAAAAAATTAATACAGTCCATTAAAGAAAATGCAGCAGTATTCATTACATTAGAAGTTCAAGGTGACATGGGGAAACAGAGTACAGATTCAAAGGCAGAAAAGACCATTCGTTACTGAACTACATGATGAAGTGTTGAGGGCAAATGTTGTATTGTCTTCAAGTTTGAAATACGTCAAGAAATAAGATACATTGATCTTATGAAGATACAAACCCTCCAGCACCATGATCTTGGACTTCCTCCCTACAGAACTGTAGAAAAACCTGTGTTTGTTGTGTAAGCCATCCAGTCTGTGGTCCTCTGTATGGCAGGACCAGCCGACTAGTATAGCTCCTGTGCTGTGCTGTGCCTAGTTGCTCAGTCCTGTCTGACTCTTTGCGACTCCACGTACTATAGCCCTCCAGGCTCCTCTGTCCACAGGGATTCTCCAGGCAAGAATACTGGAGTGAGTTGCCAGGCCCTCCTCCAAAGGGATCCTCCCAACCCAAGGATTGAACCTGGGTCTCTCACATTGCAGGTAGATTCTTTTACCATCTAATCCACAAGGGAAGCCCAAGAATACTGGAGTGGGTAGTCTATCCCTTCTGCTGGGGATCTTCAAAACCCAGGAATCGAACCAGGGTCTCCTGCCTTGCAGGTGGATTCTTTAACAGCTGAGCTACTTGGGAGCCAAATATAGGCTCCTACCCTCCTACAGAGACTGGGAGATGCCAGCACTATCTCCTTTAATACTTCAGATTCAAAGAATGGCTCCCAAGGCCCATGCTCTAGAGCCTGCAGGCCATAACTACCAAACCCAATTCCATGACGACTGAACCCCACGTGCCTAAGGCCAGTGCTCCACAGCAAGAGAACAAACCTCAGTGAGAAGCCCAAGCACCGCCACTAGAGAGGAGCCCCTGCTAGCTGTAGCTGGAGAAAGCCTGCACGCAGAAACATAGGCACAGGGCAACCAAAAAGAAAAATCTGTAAACAGACACCACTCCAGTATTCTTCCCTGGGAAATCCCATGGACATAGGAGCCTGGCTGGCTACAGTCCATGTGGTCTCAAAGAGTTGGATATGACTTAGGGACTAAACAGCAACGAAGGAAGTTATACCTTATCAGATAATACCCAGTAGAAAAGCTCATGTCACATAGACTGGCAAATTATTATCTTTCACTGATTCCTTTTCCCGTGGTGTATAGCTTGTCTTAGTTTCTCACTTTTCCTTTCATCTGGGTGGGGTTGGTTGTAGACTGTGCTAGCACATCTAAGTAAGCAATGGCCTTAATAAGTCACCTTAAGAAAAAGAAAGAAAGAGATGGCTCCAGGGCCTGGCGAAAACAGGCCTGAGTTTTAAAACTGGTAGAGAGAAAAAAGTGACAACAAGATTTTCGAAATAAAATGTTCTAAGAAAAGGGAAGTCAGAGGCCTAGAGTCTGGAATGAGCTCAAGCTTCATATCAAGTTACAGTTCAGTTCAGTCACTCAGTCATGTGACTCTGCAACCCCATGAATCACAACATGCTAAGCCTCCCTGTCCATCACCAACTCCCAGAGTTCACTCAAACTCATGTCCATCGAGTCAGTGATGCCATCCAGCCATCTCATCCTCTGCAGTCCCTTCTCCTCCTGCCCCGAATCCCTCCCAGCATCAGAGTCTTTGTCAATGAGTCAACTCTTTGCATGAGGTGGCCAAAGTACTGGAGTTTCAGCTTTAGCATCATTCCTTTCAAAGAACACAGGACTGATCTCCTTCAGAATGGACTGGTTGGATCTCCTTGCAGTCCAAGGGACTCTCAAGAGTCTTCTCCAACACCACAGTTCAAAAGCATCAGTTCTTTGGCGCTCAGCTTTCTTCACAGTCCAGCTCTCACATCCATACATGACTACTGGAAAAACCATAGCCTTGACTAGACAGACCTTTGTTGGCAAAGTAATATCTCTGCTTTTCAATATGCTATCTAGGTTGCTCATGACTTTCCTCCCAAGGAGTAAGCGTCTTTTAACACCATGTGCTTGGTTACAACACTATTTTTTCCATATCCTTCCCCATCCCAAGAACCTCATGGCCTCCAACAACTTCCCATCTGTGAAGGGATCCTGAATCTGCTCTCTGTCAACTGGCACCAATCCTCTTGCCTGAGAATTCACCCCAGCAGAAGCCTCCCACCCTGGCCCCCAGGACATAAAGCAGGAGAGATGGGAGAAGAGTTTCCGAAAGTGTGTGTGACAGGCATGAGGTGAGCAGGGGCACTCCCACTTCTACCCTTCGGTCCCACATTCATATTCCCTGAGACTATGAATACAGTGGCCTAAAATAGCTATTATTTAAGACAGGAGTTGGAGAACCTTTTCTTCAAAAGAAGAGAGTAACACTGTTGTCTCGACAGGCCATTTGGTGTCTCTGTGCATTCTACATCTCCACATTTGTGCTACAAGAGCAGGCAAAGACGACCTGAAAAAACCTAAAGAACCATGTGACTTCCCTGGGCCACAATACGCCAACAGATGACTCATCCCCTAGGACTAGTGCTGCCTTAGCTGACTGTTGGTGAACCAAAAACTTGCTCTGCCCTACCTTGTAGGTTCTGGGTGGTGTGAATGTAAAAAGAATTGTGGGTCCAGCAGATATGGGCTAATGTCCCCTGACCCCTCTGCTCTAGAGTGGTTTCCATGGTCCATGAAGATATAGGGGACACTGCACGAAGCCTCAGGCATGCGCAGAGAATAGTGTGTGCATGCCTAGTCATTGGGGTCATGTCCAGCTCTTTATGATCCTATGGACGATAGCCACGAGGGTCCAGGCAAGAACACTGGGCTAGGTTGCCATGCTCTCTTCCATGGGTCTCCTCTCACTCAGGGATGGATCCCACCTGTACTCCAGCTCCAAACCTGCAAGAGGATTTCTTACCACTGAGCCACAGGGGCAGGCCCTGGGAGTAGTGCTCTTACAACAATTCTGATGTCAGGCCTAAACCACCTGATGTTCTCTCTTATTTGTTGCCTCTGGCCCTACTTATGCCAAACCACAATATTGCTTTAATCCTCTGATGGCTGGTTTATCTGAACTAATGATTGCAGTTGATGAGCCCAGATTCATGATAGACAATGTTGACATTTCATGACCAGAGCCTCACCTCCACCAGCCCCCAGGACCATACCAGGAGCCACATTTAAATGGTGTCGTAGTCCCCACTGCAAATCACATGGCCTTTCTTCAGGACATAAAGGTCTGTGTTGTGAACCTCCAAGTAAAATGCCATATTCAGCATATAGCACCTTTCCCACCACAGATACCTCTGACGTCACAGGTTCTCCTGCTCATCTGCTCAAGAAGCAGGTCATCAGTCACCATTCATCTGTGCTGCTTTTGTGCTAGGACAGCAGTTGTAACAGAAAACTATGGTCTGCAGAGCCTGAATATGTCATATGTACAATTATAGAAATTTATGGACACACTGAACTAAATGGAGATAGGATAGGGATGACACCCTGCAGCCCTGGAGGTTGTAGGTGGTACTCCTCTCTTCATTTTCTCCAGAATATGATATTGCTTACATGTACTATTGGGGATGAAGGTCAATGTCAGAAGTGTGAACTTGGAAATCGCTTCTATGGTGGCCCTCACGCCACGGTAACTTACTAACTGTGAAGATTTTTCATTCATATGCAAATGCAGTGGATGTGAAATGAGCACTATGAGACCAGTGAATGGGTGACACTCCTGTGGCAGGACGTGGGACAGATGTGTATTCCTTACACAGATCTCAGGCACCACAGTAATAACAGGCGGGCCATGTGATGTTTCAGACTGCTGGACATGATCACAGTCCCACTCTAGGTCCTTATGAATGTGGGGTGCTTCTCTGCAAGTGTACACTTACCCCAGTCAATGACCGTGTGCTTCCAAGGCCAGAAGACTTCTGCACTTGCTGTGGTGATAAGAGGGCCCTCCTTGCTGATGCCTGCATCTCTGTCTCTAGGAATGGATTCTGAATATAAGACCTGACTCAGTGCTGATACGGCACAAAGGACCTGGGCATTTTGTTGGGATGTCTGCATTCAGGTTCCTGAACATCCAGCCTTGTGTTGTCTGTTTTTTTTATATAATTTTTCCTTTCAGTCGTGTAGTTTTAACCGGCCTCACTGCTCATCTGTTTGCCTCTAGGATCGCCCTGTGCTAGGAGCCAGCGTGGTACTCTCTGCAGTGAGGCCTGGCTACAGTGGGGCTCTCTGGTCCCTCGGCCGCTGCATCTGCTTTGTTTCTGACATAGGGCACTCCCCCTGGCATCAGCTCTTCCGCCTTCTCCATCCTCACTCCTACTGGAAGCGCACAGGAACACCAATCCCACCACCATCCCTGACCTTCAGCAAAAGTCACCCTGGAGCTGTTTGGAGATGCTTCTCATCCATTCTTTCCTCTCGGGCTCCACAGAACCTGGGGCACTGCACAGTTTTCCTGCCCTTTCATACCGTGCCCACCCTGGCACATTCACTTCTCTGAGCCTTTGATCCCCTCCTCTACCATCTGCCTCGGAAGTTCTGGATTTTCTCTTTCATGCCATGTGGCCAGGCCTTCTCCAGGATCCCAAGACCCATCAAAGTGGTAGATCAGCAGCATCTCCTTGGCCTTGCTAAGTCCCTGTGACCCCAATTGTGAATTCTCCTTTCTGCAGCTTTGAGTTCTGTTGGGTCTTATGAGCAGAGTAGACATAATGTTATGTGGTTTCTCCACTTGCTCAGCCTGTAGGTGGTGTTGGGGGCAGGGGGGCCTTCCTGCTCTACCAACCCAGCCCTGCAGCTTTCCTCTGCTCTCACATAAGTGGGGGAGGAGGTAATGGTCTTCTCCAAAACCTGCCCTCGCCTGCATTTTCCTTCATAGACGCTCACTCTCTGCTACAACTTCACCATCGATCCTCAGTCCAGTCCTGGGGAGCCGTGGTGTGTGGCTCAAGCCAGGTAGATGGGAATGTTTTCTCTGCTATGACTGTGGTGGCGCCATGATCTAATCCACAATCCATTGGGAGAGGAGGTGAAAACTATGAACACTTGGAAACAGAGAGAAACACTGAGAGACATCGGGACTTCCTCAAGGGCAATTGCCTGATGTTATACCGGAGAAACACATGGCCAGAGGTGAGTTCAATTCAGTTCAGTTCAGTCACTCAGTCATGTCCCACTCTTTGAGACCCCATGAACTGCAGCACGCCAGGCTTCCCTGTCCATCACAAACTCCCAAAGCTTGCTCAAACTCATGTCTATCGAGTCGGTGATGCCATCCAACCAACTCATCCTCTGTTGTCCCCTTCTCTTTCTGCCTTCAGTCTTTCCAGGATCAGAGTCTTTTCCAGTGGGTCAGTACTTTGCATCAAATGCCCAAAGTATTGGAGCTTCAGCCTTTAGCATCAGCCTAATGAATGTTCAGGACTGATTTCCTTTAGGATTGACTGTTTGGACTAAACTCTGGGAGATAGTGAAATACAGGGAAGCCTAGTATCCTGCATTCTGTGAGGTCGCAGGAGTCAGACATGACTGAACAGCAACATGAAAGGGATAGAAGATAGCCATAACCTGCAGGGTCATCAACAATATGTTCTCTAGTTGTTTCTGTTCCAGGGGAGCCCAAGACATTTTGTGGACCAATGTAATTGCTCTTTAGATAAAGTTTGAGGACTCAGCTTGGAATGTCTATTTCCAAGTTTGGCAGGGAGACTGGGATCCAGAGCTGTCACCTGGAGACGTCTTAAGTGTTCTTGTTCTCCAAATGACACTCGTAACCACTATGAAAGACTTTTCTTCCCTTGGTGTTCGTTTCATTCGTTTTCTTTTGTACAACCTCCAACCAGCGTTTTACTATCTCAGAATTCTCGTCTCAGAGCTATCTATCTGGCGATGAAGAGTGAAGCCATCTATCACCTGTTGAGACTGACAAGGCCTCCTAATTCTTGGTAAATGGGTCCTTGTCTTTGGTCATTATTTCCATCCAGAGAGATTGTGAATGACCTAGAGAGGTCAAAGCCTGTGACAGAGGGCTCCATCTCTCTGTTATCATGGGGTTCCTGGCCTTTGCTGACTTCAGGGGTGACTGAGCCCTGAACTAGGAGTGTGCTGAGGCCTCAGCACAGGCAGTGCCATTTCGTGTCTTCTCATTCAGTGAGGCTGGGTTTCCTATAGACATCTGTGGAAACTACGCATGCAGAAGTTTAAGAAAGAAACACAAAGCGATCAGATAATTTCATCATGACCACTGTTTTTGGAAGTATGTTCTATTGCTGACACCCATTAAAATCACCTCGTGGTTGATTCTACTCCCATCTGGGGTCTGCACTGTGTCCAGGTGCCAGGAACATGCATGGGTGGGGTGGCTAGTGCTGTCCAGGTGTCCAGAGAGGCCCATCTTCCCCACCTGACTGTCCTGACCAGGGCTCTAACACTGTCCTTCCATCTTTCTCCTGCTCTCCCAGTCACTTACCTCTTCACCAGCCTCCTCCACTGAGGCTACCAGGTCCCCCGTGTTGCCTCTTCCCAGGGATTAAACCCATGCCCCTGTCCCCCAGGTCTGTGCATGAGAACCTTTCCCTGACACACAGATCACCTGCTTAGGCTCAGGACTGAAGCCAGTAAGGAATCAATCTGTTCCCTTTACTCCTGTCCTGATCCTCCCTCAGGGGGCAGGTCTCAGGAGGAGGGGCCTTGCTTCTTGACAGCCTTGGGGGGCTGCAGGGAAACCTCCTTCCTTTGTGCCCCTCCAGCCTCTGAGCCAGCAGCACACACAGCTCTCAGGACAGGGTCCCTGCCCCCCATCTCTTCCTAGTCCGCCCAGCTGGGCGCCTCCACCCCAGCTCAGGCCCACCCATCCCCAGGCACCTCTACTCAAGGCAGGGCCGCTCAGTGATGGAGGCTCTGGATCCCCGGGAGGCTGATGATGTGCAGGCCACAGGCTGAGTCAGAACTGCTGCTGCTCCAGGAGCACAGGCCTGGCCTCACCCTATCCCCCAGTCTGTGCTGTGGGGCTCCTGCCTTGCCTGCTTGACCCAGGCCACTTCCTGTGAGAACAGGCCTTTGGAGTTGGGTCTGCAGTTCTTGCTCTCAGGTGATATGGGGTCTTATTCACCTGCTCATTTCCAGGATGAGGAGGTTCAGTGAGGGGCAGGGGTTGGCTGGGATTCACCTTCCCTGTTCTCACACCAGGCCCTGTGCCCCTGCCTTCCCTCTGAATTCTGCCCTCTGTACCTGCTCCTGGAAAGGACTCAGCGCAGGAAGACAGTTATGATGAAACTGGTGAGGAGCACAGGGAGGATCCAGGTGATGTGCTTGATGGCTGTGGCCGTGGAGTTGACTCTGAGGGGAGCTTCAGTTAGTGATGCTGTAAGAAAGTGAGAGTGAAGCCCTTGTCCCGACCCCTAAACTAAGCAGATGCCTTCTCAGCCCCCCTGGACCCAGGTAGCCTACTATGGAGTCATTAGTGCATAATTTCTTTACAATGCTGTGTTGGTTTCTGTTGTAGGACAATGCAAATCAGCCATAATTAGATACATATATCCCCTCCATCCTGAACTTTCTTTCCTGCTCCCATCCCACCCCTCTAGGTCATCACAGAGCGCCAGGCTGGGCTCCCTGTGTTATATAGCATCTTCCCACCGGTTAGCTATTTTCCGCATCATAGTACGTATACATGTCACTGATACCGTCTCAGTTCGTCCTACCCTGTCCTTCCCCTGCTATGTTCACAAGTCTGTCTCATGTCATGTAGTCATTTGAGCCAACCATATGGCAGCCCCTGTGACAGGTCCTGAGGTGAGATGGGGAAGGGAGGGGCCCCATCTCCACAGAACTCAGACAGTGAATGGGCGAGAGAGGGTCCGCACACAGCCCCTCAGTCCTGCGTGGCATCAGATGAGGTGACGCGAAGATGGGAACAGATTAAGTCCTCTCAGGAGCTGATGTTTGAGGTGGCATCGACAGATTTCCAGAACTAGAATAGCTGATATTTTTAAAAGGTTGTAGAGAGAGGGTCAGTTAGAAGGAAATCTCTAGAATCGGAGTAGTGCCCTCATATTTAGGGGTCAGCAAGAATCCATGTACAATGGTTCAAAGGCCTGTGCTATGAGGGAGAGATGTCAGGAGGTGGAAGAGGAAAGAGGATCACAGAGCATCCCCAGGGCCATTGTTCTCCCAGGAACTACTCACCTTGAATAGGTCACTTTCACACACACACACACACACACACACACACACACACACACACACACAGGTGTGGGTCCATGTCCCTTTGAGTGGATTACCACTTCTTTCCTCTAGTCTCACTTACCTGTGGTTGTCGACATTTCCTCCCAGTGCACCAAGAAATCCCAAAGACAGGCCCGACAGTCTCCCATGGAGACCTTCTGAAGAAGTTGCTCACAGC
>NW_017216964.1:0-23074 GCF_001704415.2 Capra hircus | reverse complement strand
GCCACAGATCCGCTTGTTCCACGTGAAGGAAAGGGTGACACTGCGGCTACAGGCTTCGGGAAGGAATCGCACGTGCATGCCCGCCACTCGAGAGGAGAACTGACTGCCTGGGGATGACTCAGAAGTACCGCAAAGATCCATGTCATGAAACTGGAGAGGAAACGGTCTCAGGTCTGGCACCGGACATCCACACAAGGTCTTAGGCCCGATATCGACTGGAGAGGAATCCCGAGAGACCCTCCGAGAGGCCCCCGAGCAACTCGCAAGGGGACTGGCCATTTCCTGAGGCCAACGCAAGAAGGGCGGGTCGCCTGAGGTCCCCGTGCGTAAGTCGAGGAGCACCTTGCCTTAACTCGAGAAATCCAGGAGGTTCTCCCCTCCAGGCGAGATGGGCCCGAGTGTTCCACTGAGGCGTCTCGAGGCTAATCAACACCTAAACTCTGGAACTTCCAAGGATCCTTCACACCCTTGCTGGACTCAAGAAGTTCGCGCAACATTACCGACTCCACTCGAGAGAAGCACGAAGAGTTCCCGCCCCACATCCAGAGGAGCCCCGTTTCCGGCGCTCCTAGCTGCGAAAGGTGGGATGCCTTTTGCTGCGTGTCGGCGAAAGAAATTCCGGCGTTCTCCGTCGGCATCTCAAGAGGAGGCGGCTCTCGCACAGAAAGGCCGAGAGGAACTCGCAGGGTCGTGCCACCCATTCCCCGAAGAGTCGCGCCAGATATCTCAGTCCATTCCAGGGAAACTGTATTCCCTGCAGCTGGCCTTCAACGTTTCAAGCCGAAGGATCGACTCAGACCACGGTGGCACGTGGGACAGCCCTGTGGGAAAGCCTCGTGGGAAAACGCGCTCGTGGAAAGCTCGAAGGGAAAGCGCCAAACAGATACGCTTGATCCACTCGAAGGGAAGCGTGACACTGCTGCGCTATCAGGCTGAGGAGGAAACGCATGTGGGCATGCCCGCCGATCGAGACGAGGATGGACTCCCCTGGGGAGACTCCAGACGTACCGCCAAGATCCATGTCAGCAAATGGAGAGGAATCCTGCAGGTTCGCGGCACTGCCTCTAACACAAGTCTTAGGACCCAGCATCGATGGGATGAGGAAACCCGAGAGTCCCGAGAGGCCACCGAGTTAACTCGCATGGGGACTGGCCTGTCCTAGAGGGCCACCAGAGAGGGTCGCCCCTGAGGCTACCGAAGTACCAGTCGAAAGAGGCACTTTCTGCCGCAACTCGAGACAAATGCCAGGAGGTTCTCCCCTCCAGGCGAGATGAGCGCCCATTTCCGCTAAAGGGCGTTTCGAGGCTAATCACACCTAAACTCTGGAACTTCGCAAAGGGTCGCTTCCACCCATGCTGGCAAACTCAAGAAGTTCCACGACATACCCGACTCCCACTAGAGAGGTAAGGGCAGAGAGTCCCGCCCACATCCAGAGGAGCCCCGTTTCCTCTGCCTAGCTTGAGAGGACGGATCCTATTTCCGCGTGCGTTGTCGGGAAAGAATTCCCGGCGTTCCATCGCATCTCAAAGTGAGGCGGCTCTCCACAGGAAAGGGGAGAGGAACTCCAGCGACGTGCCAACCATTCCCAGAGTCCCCCAGATGCCTTCAGTCCATTCCAAAGGGAAGTAGCCCGCAGTTTTCCCCATGCACCTTGCCTTCGACTTTCAAAGCCAAGGATCGAGCCTCACAACACCGGTGGCACTCGGTGGCGACAAGCCCTTGGGAAAGCCTCAGGGGGAAAAGGCCTTTTGGGAAAGCCTCCGAGGAATGCCCAAGATCCGCTTGTTCCAACCACGCGATAGGGAAGCGTGACATTGCTGTACAGCTCGGGAGTTAAAGGGCACGTCATGACCCCAACTGGAGACGAGGATTGACTTCGACTGGGAGATTCCAAGAAAGTAACGCAAAGATCCATGTCTAGCACTGAGAGGAATCCTCAGGTCCCTGGCACCGACATGCCACACCGGTCTTAGGCCCCGGCGCATCGACGGGAGAGGAATCCCGGACGCCCCAGTTAACTCGCAAGGAAATTTCCTTTACAGCAGGATGCCCACAGGCGCGTCGCCTGAGGTCCCCGTCAGTAAGTCGTAAGTGCACTGACACAACATCGAGAATATCCCAACGGAGGTTCTGACCCTCCCAGGCCGAGAATGAGGCCCATTTCCGCTGAGTGCGTCCTGAAGCTAATCACAACCTGACGCTCTGAAACTTACCAAAGGAATCCTCACACATTTGCTGCAAACCTGCAAGAAGTTACCCTGACATACCGGTGCTCCGACTCGAGGAGGCAAGCAATCGCAGAGTCCCAACACATCAGAGGAGGCGCCCGTTTGCCACCTGCCTAACTCCGAGAGGAGGGATCCTTTCGGCGCCTGCGTGCTCGAGAAAGAATTCCCGCGTTCCTCGTCGGCAACTCAAGAGGTAGGCGCTCTCCAAGGAAAGGCGAGAGGAACTCCCGCCGGTATGCCAGAAATTCACAGAGGTCCCCAGCAGATGTTCTCAAGTCCATTCCAGGGAAACATGGTTTTCTCTGGCACTGTTTTGACTTTCAAGCCGAGGATAGACTCACAGGCCAGCGGTGGCACGTGGACAGCCCTGTGGAAAGCCTCGTGGGAAAGCCTCGTGGGAAAGCCTCGAGGGAATGCCAACAGATTCCCTTGTTACCACGTGAAGAAGGGTGAGCACTGCGCTAGCAGCTTCGGGAGCGAAATCCGCACTGTGCATGCCCCCACCCGAGACGAGGAAACTGACCTCCCGCTGGGGAGACTCCAGAACTGAACGCCCAAGATCCAGTGTCAGACTGGAGAGGAATCGCTCAGGTTCCGGCAGCCGACCACGCCCAGCGCACAACTGTCTTAGGCCTGGGCATCCGATGGAGAGAATCCCGAAATGCACCCGGAGCACTCGCAATGGGGACATGGCCTTTCCGAGCCACCAGAGCGGGTCCCTGAGGACGCCCGTCGTAAGTTGAGAGCGCCTGCCGATACTGCGAAGAAAACTCCAGGAGGTTCTCCCCTTCCCATGGCGAAATGAGGCCCATTTCTGCTGAGACGTCTCACGAGGCTAATCACACCTAACCTCTGGAACTTCCAAAGTCCTTCACACCCTTTCGCAAACTCAAGAAGTTCCCCGACACGTACGCGTTTCTCCGACTCGAGAGGAAGCACGAGAGTCGCCGCCCACATCCAGAGGAGCCGACGTTTCGCGGCCTCATAGCTCGATAGGCTGGGATCCTTTCCGCTGCGTGGTCGTGAAAGAAGTGTCCGGGCGTTCCGTTACATCTCAGAAAGGGGGCTGCCTCTCCCACAGGAAAAGGCGAGAGAACTCGAGTGTGGTCGCACCTTTCCGCAGATCCCCCCAGATGTCTCAGTCCATTTCGCAAGCGGAAGCCATGTTTCGCCGGCACTGTGCCTCAACTTTCAAGGCCGAGGAATGACGATCTGACTCCACGGTGGCACGTGGAGGACATGCACTGTGGGTAAAGCGTCGTGGCAAGCCATGGTGGGCATAAGCACTGATTCTCTCTAGAGATACACGGGAAGGGAGGGGCGTGACAGCTAGCTCCGCGTACAGCTACAGGGGGAAAGGCCGTGCATGCCCACTCGAACACGAAGGAACCTGACTCCCGCTGAGGAGACTCCAGAAATTACCCCAAGGTCCAATGTCCAGCACTGGAGTAGAAATCCTCAGGTTCGGCGGCACCGACTCCACACAAGGTCTTAGCAATCGGCATCGGGCAAGGAGAGGAATCCGAGAGGCACCATCGCAGGGCACTTGGCGTTTCCTGAGCCACGCAGAGGGTCTGAGGTACCGTCGTAAGTCGAGAGGCCGTGCCGCCACGAGATCCCAGGAAGTTCTAGATCAACCAGCACCAGGACGAGATGAGAGCCCATTTCCGCTCGAAGATGAATTCAGAAGGCTAAATCAACCTAACGTCTGGAATGCTTCCAAAGGGTCCTT
Organism: Capra hircus; assembly: GCF_001704415.2. NCBI lineage: Eukaryota > Metazoa > Chordata > Mammalia > Artiodactyla > Bovidae > Capra > Capra hircus. Next base: position 19,114 of record NW_017216964.1, on the reverse strand, counting down.
CACGACCCTTGCTGCAAACTAAGGAAGATCCGCTGACATACCAGGTCTGCCACCCAGAGAAGGAAGGCACGAGAGTTCCACCCACTAATAACAAGAGGAGCCCCGTTTTCCAAGCCTCCTAGTCGAGAGGAGGGATCCTTTCCCTGCGGTGGTTCGGGAAAAAAAAAAGAATTCCCGGCGTTCCCAAGTCGCATCTCAAGTAGGAGGCGCTGCTCCAAGCAGGAAAAGGCGAGAGGAACGTCCAGGTCGTGCACCATTTCCAGAAGTCCCCAGATGTATCAGTCCATTCCAGGGAAAACCTGTTTTGCCTGTATCTGCCTCGACTTTCAACCGAGGACGGCTCACACAACGGTAGCGACGTGTTGACAGCCCTGTGTGAAAGCCTCGTGGGAAAGCGTCCTTGGGAAACCTCGAGGAAAGCCCCTGAATGGACTTGATCCACAGGCGAAGGGAAGCGTGACTCTGGCTGCTACAGCTCGGGGAAAGCGCACGTGCAATGCCCCGTTACTACTCGAGAGCGAGGACTGACTCCCCTTTGGGAGAGCTCGCAAGTAAAGTACAACCAAGATCCATGTCATCACTGGAGGGAATCCTCAAGGTTCGGCGGCACTGACAACACACATGAGGTCCTTAGGCCCCGCATTAACGGGAGAGGAATCCGAGAGGGCCGCCAGAGCAAACTCGGGCAATGGGGACTGGCCTTTTCCTGAGGCCACCAGAGGCGGGTCCCTGAGGTCCCCGTTCGTAAGTCGAGAGCACCTAGCCGCAGACTCGAGAAAATGCAGGAAGGTTCTCGGCCCTCCAGGCGAGATGAGGCCCATTTCCGCTGAGGCGTCTCCAGGATACTTCCACCCTAACTTCTGGAACTTCGGCAAAAGGGTTCTTCACACCCTGCTGCAAAGCTCAAGAGTTCGCCGCGACATTACCGCGTCTCCACTGCCGAAAAGAGAAGCGACGAGAGTCCGCGCCCACCTCCAGAGGAGGCCAGGTTTCGCGCGCTGCTAGCTCGACGAGGTGGGATTCTTTCCCCTGAGTGGTCGTGAAAGAATTGCCGGGCGTTGCCGCGTCCCATCTCAAGAGGAGGCACTCTGCTACAAGAAAGGCGAGACGGAACTCCCAGGGTCGTGCCACCATTCGCCAGAGTCCGCCCAGATGTCTCAGTGCGCATTCCAGGGAAGACCTGATTTCCCTGCACTGGCTCAACTTTCAAGCGGCCGACGGATCGACTCACACCACGGTGGCACGTGGACAGCCCTGTGGGAAAGCCTCTTGGGAATGCTCGTGGGAAAGCTTCCTGATCGTTGATCCCACGGGAAGGAAAGCGTGACACTGCTGCTACAGTTCGGGAGGCAAAGCGCACGTGCATGTCCCCAACTCGAGACGAGGACCGGGCAACGCCCAGGGAGACTCCAGAAGTACCTCAAGAATTCATGTCAGGCAGCTGGAGAGGAATCGTCAGGTTCCAGCACCGACTCCACACAACGGTCATTAGGGCCCGGCATCCGACGGGAGAGGAATCTCGAGAGGCCGCTTTCGAGAAACTCTAATGGGACTGGCCTTTCCTGAGGCACCAGAGCGGCTCCCGAGGTCCCTGTGGCGTAAGTTCAGAGCACGCTGCCGCAACTCGAGAAAATCGCTAGGAGGTTCTCCCTCCAGGCGAGATGAGGCCCATTTTCCGGCTAATGAGAAACGTCTTGCGAGGCTAATCACACCTAACCTCTTGGAACTTGCAAAGGGTGCGCTTCAGCGACCGCTTGCTGGCACACTCAGAGTTTCCCGGCGACATACCGCTCCACTCGAGAGGAAGCAGCGAGAGTCGGCCACCCACATCCATGAGGAGCCCGTTTCCGCTGCTAGCTCGAGAGCAGGGATCCCTTAACCGTGCGTGGTCGGGAAAGAATTCCCGGAGCTTGTGTCGGCACTAGCTGCCAGCGCCGTCACACCTCTCAAAAGAGGAGGCGCTCTTCCACAGGAAAGGAAGAAGAAACTCCAGGGTCGTGCCAGCATTTCTAGAGTTCCCCAGATGTCTCAGCTCCAATTCAGGTAAAAGAACCTGTTTTCCGCTGCACTAGCTCGACTATTCAGCGAGGATCGACTCACACACGGTGGCAAACAGTGGAAGCCCTGTGGGTAAGCCTCGTTGGCAAGCTCGTGGGAAACCAGAGTTCACTTGATCCACGCGAAACGGGAGCGATGACAACTCTAGCTAGCCTGCGAGAGAAAGCGCACGTCAAGGCCCGCCAACTCGAGACAGACTGACCACCCTGGGGGGATCTCCAGAAGTACCGCAAGATCCATGTCCAAGCACTGAAAGGAATCCATCAGGTTACCGGCACACGAAAACACACAAGTCTTAAGGCCCGCGGAACGACGGGAAGCAAACCCGAGAGACCCGCAGTGCAACTCCAGGGGACTGGCGCTTATCCTGTGGCCAGACCAGCAGCTGGCGTCCTGGGGGCTCCGTCGTAAGTCGAAAGCAACCTGCACACAAATCGAGAAAATCCCAGGAGGTTCTCCCTCACAGGCGAGTGACCGCATTTACCGGCGAGGTACTCGAGGCTAATCAAATCCGACCTCGGAACTCCAAAGGGTCTTTCACACCGCTTCTCGCACTCAAGAAGTTCCCTCGCACATACCCGGTCTCCACTCGAAGAGGTAACACGAGTACGTTCGCGCCATCTAGAGGGCCCGTTCGCTTCTCTTTAGAGAGAGGGATCCTGTCCAACTGCGTGTCGGGAAAGAATTCCCGCGATTCCCCCGTGCATGCTCAAAAGGAGCGACTTCTCCACAGGAAAGCGACGAAGAGGAATCTCCCACGGATCAGTCACCATTCGGGCCAGAGTCCCCTGATTGTCTCTATCCATCTCAGACGGAAACCTGTTTCCCTGCAAAACTGCGTCGCGACTTTCAATGCGAAGGATCGACATCCACCACGTGGCCGTGGACACGCCGCTGGTGGGAAGCGTCGTGGCGAAGAGGGCCTCGTGGGAAAGCCGTACGAGGGACCAAGCCCACAGCATCCTTGATCCCTCACGTGAAGGGAAAGGGTGACCTGCTGTTACAGCCCTACCTGGCAAGAAAGCGCACGTGCAATGCCCACACTCGAGAGTGAGGCTGAATCCACTGGCGAGACCTCCAGAAGTACGCCCAAGGCCCTGCAGTGTCAGGCACTAGGAGATGAGGATACTCAGTTTTCCGCGCCACCGACCTCCACCACAAAGATCTTAGGCCCGGCATCGACGTGAGAGGAATCCCCGAGAGGCGCGCCCCGAGCAACTCGCACTGGGGACTGGCCTTCTCCTGAGGCGACGCAGAGCGGGTCCGCTGAGGTCGCCGGTTTTCGCCACAGTAACCGTGCCGGCAACTCGAGAAAAATCCAGGAGTTTCTGTCTACCCCATACAAGCGCGATATGGAGCGGCCCCATTTCCGCTGAGGGCGTACCTCGAGGCTACATCACCAGGACCTAAACTCCTGGATTGATCACAAAGGGTCCTTCACACCTTGCCTGCAACTCAAGAATTTCCTCGACATACCCGTTTGCGCCATCGAGAAGAAGGCACGAGAGTCCCACTTTACATACAGAGGAACCCCGCGTTTCGCTTCATATTCCAGAGGAGGGATTCATTTTCGCCTCGTGGTCGGGAAACGAAATTCCGCGGCATTTACGGTCGAATCTCAGGAGGAGGCACTCTCCAGCAGGAAAGCAAAGAGGTAACTCAGGTCGTGCGCCACCATTCCCAAGAGTCCTCTCAGAAGCTCAGTCGCATAACAGGGAAACCAGTTTTTCCCTGCATCTGGCCTCGACTTTCAAGCCGAGGATCCTACTCACACCACACGGTGACACGTCGGACAGGACAATGTGGGAAACGCTTTGTGGGAAAGCCTCGGTGGAAAGCTCCGGGAAAGCCAGAGATCCCTGCATCCACGCGAAGGGCAATCGTGATAACAGCTGCTGCTAAGCCACCTTCGGGAGGAACCCGCTTTCCCTCAAGCGCTTTTCCCACGAGGCTTTCCCACAGGGCTGTCCCACGTGCCACCGTGTGTGAGTCGATCCTCGGCTTGAAAGTCGAGGCCAGTGCAGGGAAAACAGGTTTCCCTGGAATGGACTGAGACATCTGGGGGACTCTGGGAATGGTGGCACGACCCTGGAGTTCCTCTCGCCTTTCCTGTGGAGAGCGCCTCCTCTTGAGATGCGCGGGAACGCCGGGAATTCTTTCCCGACCACGCGTGGGAAAGGATCCCTCCTCTCGAGCTAGGAGGCGGAAACGGGCTCCTCTGGATGTGGGCGGACTCTCGTGCTTCCTCTCGAGTGGAGACGGGTATGTCGGGGAACTTCTTGAGTTGCAGCAAGGGTGTGAAGGACCCTTTGGAAGTTCCAGAGGTTAGGTGTGATTAGCCTCGAGACGCCTCAGCGGAAATGGGCCTCATCTCGCCTGGAGGGGAGAACCTCCTGGATTTTTTCTCGAGTTGCGGCAGGTGCTCTTCGACTTACGACGGGGACCTCAGGGACCCGCTCTGGTGGCCTCAGGAAAGGCCAGTCCCCATGCGAGTTGCTCGGGGCCTCTCGGATTCCTCTCCCGTCGATGCCGGGCCTAAGATTGTGTGGAGTCGGTGCCGGAACCTGAGGATTCCTCTCCAGTGCTGACATGGATCTTGGGTACTTCTGGAGTCTCCCAGGGAGTCAGTCCTCGTCTCGAGTGGGGGCATGCACGTGCGCTTTCCTCCCGAGCTGTAGCAGCAGTGTCACGCTTCCCTTCGCGTGATCAAGGGATCTGTGGCTTTCCCTCGAGGCTTTCCACGAGGCTTTCCCACGAGGCTTTCCCACAGGGCTGTCCCACGTGCCACCGTGGTGTGAGTCGATCCTCGGCTTGAAAGTGGAGGCAGTGCAGGGAAAACAGGTTTCCCTGGAATGGACTGAGACATCTGGGGACTCTGGGAATGGGGCACGACCCTGGAGTTCCTCTCGCCTTTCCTGTGGAGAGCGCCTCCTCTTGAGATGCGACGGGAACGCGAATTCTTTCCCGACACGCAGGGAAAGGATCCTCCTCTCGAGCTAGGAGGCGAAACGGCTCCTCTGGATGGGCGGGACTCTCGTGCTTCCTCTCGAGTGGAGACGGGTATGTCGGGGAACTTCTTGAGTTGCAGCAAGGGTGTGAAGGACCCTTTGGAAGTTCCAGAGTTTAGGTGTGATTAGCCTCAGGCCTCAGCGGAAATGGGCCTCATCTCGCCTGGAGGGAGAACCTCCTGGATTTTCTCGAGTTGCGGCAGGTGCTCTCGACTTACGACGGGGGACCTCAGGGACCCCGCTCTGGTGGCCTCAGGAAAGGCCAGTCCCCATGCGAGTTGCTCGGGCCTCTCGGGATTCCTCTCCCGTCGATGCCGGGCCTAAGACCTTTGTGTGATCAGTGCCGGAACCTGAGGATTCCTCTCCAGTGCTGACATGGATCTGGGTACTTCTGGAGTCTCCCCAGGGGAGTCAGTCCTCGTCTCGAGAGTGGGGCATGCACGTCGCTTTCCTCCCGAGCTGCTAGCAGCAGTGTCACGCTTCCCTTTTCGTGGATCAAGGGATCTGTGGCTTTCCCTCGAGCTTTCCCAGAGCTTTTCCCACGAGGCTTCCCACGGGCTTTCCCACGCTGCCACGTGGTTGTGAGTCGATCCTCGGCTTGAAAGTCGAGGCAGTGCAGGAAAACAGGTTTCCCTGGAATGGACTGAGACATCTGGGGGACTCTGGGAATGGTGGCACGACCCTGGAGTTCTCTCGCCTTTCCTGTGGAGAGCGCCTCCTCTTGAGATGCGACGGGAACGCCGGGAATTCTTTCCCGACCACGCAGGGAAAGGATCCCTCCTCTCGAGCTATAGGCGGAAACGGGCTCCTCTGGATGTGGGCGGGACTCTCGTGCTTCCTCTCGAGTGGAGACGGTATGTCGGGGAACTTCTTGAGTTGCAGCAAGGGTGTGTGAAGACCCTTTGGAAGTTCCAGAGTTAGGTGTGATTAGCCTCGAGACGCCTCAGCGGAAATGGCCTCATCTCGCCTGGAGGGGAGAACCTCCTGGATTTTCTCGAGTTGGCAGTGCTCTCGACTTACGACGGGGACCTCAGGGACCGCTCTGGTGGCCTCAGGAAAGGCCAGTCCCCATGCGAGTTGCTCGGGGCCTCGGATTCCTCTCCCGTCGATGCCGGGGCCTAAGACCTTGTGGAGTGTCGGTGCCGGAACCTGAGGATTCCTCTCCAGTGCTGACATGGATCTTGGGGTACTTCTGGAGTCTCCCCAGGGGAGTCAGTCCTCGTCTCGAGTGGGGGCATGCACGTTTTCCCGAGCTGTAGCAGCAGTGTCACGCTTCCCTTCCGTGGGCGTGGCTTTCCCTGCTTTCCCACGAGGCTTTCCCACGAGGCTTTCCCACACACAGGGCTGTCCACGTGCCACCGTGGTGTGAGTCGATCCTCGGCTTGAAAGTCGAGGCAGTGCAGGGAAAAAGGTTTCCCTGGAATGGACTGAGACATCTGGGGGACTCTGGGAATGGTGGCACGACCCTGGAGTTCCTCTCGCCTTTCCTGTGGAGAGCGCCTCCTCTTGAGATGCGACGGAACGCCGGGAATTCTTTCCCGACCACGCAGGGAAAGGATCCCTCCTCTCGAGCTAGGAGGCGGAAACGGGGCCTCTGGATGTGGGCGGACTCTCGTGCTTCCTCTCGAGTGGAGACGGGTATGTCGCGGGGAACTTCTTGAGTTGCAGCAAGGGTGTGAAGGACCCTTTGGAAGTTCCAGAGGTTTGTGTGATTAGCCTCGAGACGCCTCAGCGGAAATGGGCCTCATCTCGCCTGGAGGGGAGAACCTCCTGCGATTTTCTCGAGTTGCGGCAGGTGCTCTCGACTTACGACGGGGACCTCAGGGACCCGCTCTGGTGGCCTCAGGAAAGGCCAGTCCCCATGCGAGTTGCTCGGGGGCCTCTCGGGGATTCCTCTCCCGTCGAATGCTGGGGCCTAAGACCTTGTGTGGAGTCAGTGCCGGAACCTGAGGATTCCTCTCCAGTGCTGACATGGATCTTGGGGTACTTCTGGAGTCTCCCAGGGGAGTCAGTCCTCGTCTCGAGTGGGGGCATGCACGTGCGCTTTCCTCCCGAGCTGTAGCAGCAGTGTCACGCTTCCCTTCGCGTGGATCAAGTCGATCAGGGCTTTCCTCGAGGCTTCCACGAGGCCTTTCCCACGAGGGCTTTCCCACAGGGCTGTCCCACGTGCCACCGTGGTGTGAGTCCGATCCTCGGCTTGAAAGTCGAGGCAGTGCAGGGAAAACAGGTTTCCCTGGAATGGACTGAGACATCTGGGGACTCTGGAATGGTGGCACGACCCTGGAGTTCCTCTCGCCTTTCCTGTTGGAGAGCGCCTCCTCTTGAGATGCGACGGGAACGCCGGGAATTCTTTCCCGACCACGCAGGGAAAGGATCCCTCCTCTCGAGCTAGGAGGCGGAAACGGGGCTCCTCTGGATGTGGGCGGGACTCTCGTGCTTCCTCTCGAGTGGAGACGGTATGTCGGGGAACTTCTTGAGTTGCAGCAAGGGTGTGAAGGACCCTTTGGAAGTTCCAGAGTTAGGTGTGATTAGCCTCGAGACGCCTCAGCGGAAATGGGCCTCATCTCGCCTGGAGGGGAGAACCTCCTGGATTTTCTCGAGTTGCGGCAGGTGCTCTCGACTTACGACGGGGACCTCAGGGACCCGCTCTGGTGGCCTCAGGAAAGCCAGTCCCCCATGCGAGTTGCTCGGGGGCCTCTCGGGATTCCTCTCCGTCCGATGCCGGGGCCTAAGACCTTGTGTGGAGTCCGGTGCCGGAACCTGAGGATTCCTCTCCAGTGCTGACATGGATCTTGGGGTACTTCTGGAGTCTCCTCAGGGGAGTCAGTCCTCGTCTCGAGTGGGGGCATGCACGTGCGCTTTCCTCCCGAGCTGTAGCAGCAGTGTCACGCTTCCCTTCGCCGTGGATCCAAGGGAATCTGTGGCTTTCCTCGAGCTTTCCCACGAGGCTTTCCCACGAGCGCTTTCCCACAGGGCTGTCCCACGTGCCACCGTGGTGTGCAGTCGATCCTCGGCTTGAAAGTCGAGGCAGTGCCAGGGAAAACAGGTTTCCCTGGAATGGACTGAGACATCTGGGGGACTCTGGGAATGGTGGCACGCACCCTGGAGTTCCTCTCGCCTTTCCTGTGGAGAGCGCCTCCTCTTGAGATGCAGACGGGAACGCCGGGGAATTCTTTCCCGACCACGCAGGGAAAGGATCCCTCCTCTCGAGCTAGGAGGCGGAAACGGGGCTCCTCTGGATGTGGGCGGGACTCTCGTGCTTCCTCTCGAGTGGAGACGGGTATGTCGGGGAACTTCTTGAGTTGCAGCAAGGGTGTGAAGGACCCTTTGGAAGTTCCAGAGGTTAGGTGTGATTAGCCTCGAGACGCTCTCAGCGGAAATGGGCCTCATCTCGCCTGGAGGGGAGAACCTCCTGGATTTTCTCGAGTTGCGGCAGGTGCTCTCGACTTACGACGGGGACCTCAGGGACCCGCTCTGGTGGCCTCAGGAAAGGCCAGTCCCCATGCGAGTTGCTCGGGGCCTCTCGGGATTCCTCTCCCTCGATGCCGAGGCCTAAGACTTGTGTGGAGTCGGTGCCGGAACCTGAGGATTCCTCTCCAGTGCTGACATGGATCTTGGGGTATTTCTGGAGTCTCCCCAGGGGAGTCAGTCCTCGTCTCGAGTGGGGGCATGCACGTGCGCTTTCCTCCCGAGCTGTAGCAGCAGTGTCACGCTTCCCTTCCGTGGTATCAAGAATCTGTGGCTTTCCCTCGAGGCTTTCCCACGAGGCTTTCCCACGAGGCTTTCCCACAGGGCTGTCCCACGTGCCACCGTGGTGTGAGTCGATCCTCGGCTTGAAAGTTGAGGCAGTGCAGGGAAAACAGGTTTCCGCTGGAATGGACTGAGACATCTGGGGGACTCTGGGAAATGGTGGCACCACCACTGGAGTTCCTCTCGCCTTTCCTGTGGAGAGCGCCTCCTCTTGAGATGTAACGGGAACGCCGGGAATTCTTTCCCGACCACGCAGGGAAAGGATCCCTCCTACTCGAGCTATGGAGGCGGAAACGGGGCTCCTCTGGATGTGGGCGGGACTCTCGTGCTTCCTCTCGAGTGGAGACGGGTATGTCGGGAACTTCTTGAGTTGCAGCAAAGGGTGTGAAGGACCCTTTGGAAGTTCCAGAGGTTAGGTGTGATTAGCCTCGAGACGCTCTCAGCGAGAAATGGGCCTCATCTCGCCTGGAGGGGAGAACCTCCTGGATTTTCTCGAGTTGCGGCAGGTGCTCTCGAACTTACGACGGGGACCTCAGGGACCCGCTCTGGTGGCCTCAGGAAAGGCCAGTCCCCATGCGAGTTGCTCGGGGGCATCTCGGGATTCCTCTCCCGTCGATGCCAGGGCCTAAGACCTTGTGTGGATGTCGGTGCCGGAACCTGAGGATTCCTCTCCAGTGCTGACATGGATCTTGGGTACTTCTGGAGTCTCCCCAGGGGAGTCAGTCCTCGTCTCGAGTGGGGGCATGCACGTGCGCTTTCCTCCCGAGCTGTAGCAGCAGTGTCACGCTTCCCTTCGCGTGGATCAACGGATCAGGAGCTTTCCCACGAGGCTTTCCCAAGAGGCTTTCCCACAGGGCTGTCCCACGTGCCACCGTGGTGTGAGTCGATCCTCGGCTTGAAAGTTGAGGCAGTGCAGGGAAAATCAGGTTTCCCTGGAATGGACTGAGACATCTGGGGGACTCTGGGAATGGTGGCACGACCCTGGAGTTCCTCTCGCCTTTCCTTGTAGAGAGTGCCTCCTCTTGAGATGGGACGGGAACGCCGGGAATTCTTTCCCGACCACTGCAGGGAAAGGATCCCACCTCTCGAGCTAGGAGGCGGAAACCTGGCTCCTCTGGATGTGGGCGGGACTCTCGTGCTTCCTCTCGAGTGGAGACGGGTATGTCGGGGAACTTCTTGAGTTGCAGCAAGGGTGTGAAGAACCCTTTGGAAGTTCCAGAGGTTAGGTGTGATTATCCTGGAGACGCCTCAGCGGAAATGGGCCTCATCTCGCCTGGAGGGGAGAACCTCCTGCATTTTCTCGAGTTGCGGCAGGTGCTCTCGACTTACGACGGGGACCTCAGGGACCCGCTCTGGTGGCCTCAGGAAAGGCCAGTCCCCATGCGAGTTGCTCTGGGGCCTCTCGGGATTCCTCTCCCGTTAATGCTGGGGCCTAAGACCTTGTGTGGTGTCAGTGCCGGAACCTGAGGATTCCTCTCCAGTGATGACATGGATCTTGGTGTACTTCTGGAGTCTCCCAAGGGGAGTCAGTCCTCGTCTCGAGTAGGGGGCATGCACGTGCGCTTTCCTTCCGAGCTGTAGCAGCAGAGTCACGCTTCCCTTCGCGTGGATCAAGTCATCAGGGGCTTTTCCCTCGAGGCTTTCCCACGACGCTTTCCCACGAGGCTTTCACACAGGGCTGTCCCACGTGCCACCGTTGTGTGAGCCGATCCTCGGCTTGAAAGTCGAGGCAGTACAGGCAAAACAGGTTTCCCTGGAATGGACTGAGACATCTGGGGGACTCTGGGAATGGTGGCACGACCCTGGAGTTCCTCTCGCCTTTCCTGTGGAGAGCGCCTCCTCTTGAGATGCGACGGGAACGCCGGGAATTCTTTCCCGACCACGCAGGGAAAGGATCCCTCCTCTCGAGCTAGGAGGCGGAAACGGGGCTCCTCTGGATGTGGGTGGGACTCTCGTGCTTCCTCTCGGGTGGAGACTGGTATGTCAGGGATCTTCTTGAGTTGCAGCAAGGGTGTGAAGGACCCTTTGGAAGTTCCAGAGGTTAGGTGTGATTAGCCTCGAGACACCTCAGCGGAAATGGGCCTCATCTCGCCTGGTGGGTAGAACCTCCTGGATTTTCTCGTGTTGCGGCAGGTGCTCTCGACTTACGACGGGGACCTCAGGGACCCGCTCTGGTGGCCTCAGGAAACGCCAGTCCCCATGCGAGTTGCTAGGGGGCCTCTCGGGATTCCTCTCCTGCCGATGCCGATGGCCTAAGACCTTGTGTGGAGTCGGTGCCGGAACCTGAGGATTCCTCTCCAGTGCTGACATGGACCTTGGGGTATTTCTGGAGTCTCCTCAGGGGAGTCAGTCCTTGTCTCGAGTGGGGGCATGCACGTGCGCTTTCCTCCCGAGCTGTAGCAGCAGTGTCACGCTTCCCTTCCCGTGTATCCTAGAATCAGTGGCTTTCCCTCGAGCTTTCCACGAGGCTTTCCCACGACGCTTTCCCACAGTGATGTCCCACGTGCCACCGTGGTGTCAGTCGATCCTCGGCTTGAAAGTTGAGGCAGTGCCGGGAAAACAGGCTTCCCGTGGAATGGACTGAGACATCTGGGGGACTCTGGGAAATGGTGGACCACACTGGAGTTCCTCTCGCCTTTCCTGTGGAGAGCGCCCCCTCTTGAGATGTGAACGGGAACGCCGGGAATTCTTTCACGACCACGCAGGGAAAGGATCCCTCCTATCGAGCTATGAGGCGGAAACGGGGCTCCTCTGGATGTGGGCGGGACTCTCGTGCTTCCTCTCGAGTGGAGACGGGTATGTCAGGGAACTTCTTGAGTTGCAGCAAAGGGTGTGAAGGATCCTTTGGAAGTTCCAGAGGTCAGGTGTGATTAGCTTCAGGACGCCTCAGCGGAAATGGGCCTCATCTCGCCTGGAGGGCAGAACCTCTTGGATATTCTCGAGTTGTGTCAGGTGCACTGGACTTACGACGGGGACCTCAGGGACGCGCCCTGGTGGCATCAGGTAAAGGAAATTTCCCTTGCGAGTTACTCGGGGGCTGTCTCGGGATTCCTCTCCCGTCGATGCCGGGGCCTAAGACCTTGTGTGGAGTCGGTGCCAGGACCTGAGGATTCCTCTCCAGTGCTGACATGGATCTTTGGGTACTTCTGGAATCTCCCCAGGGAAGTCAATCCTCGTCTCGAGTTGGGTCATGCACGTGCCCTTTACTCCCGAGCTGTAGCAGCAATGTCACGCTTCCCTTCGCGTGGAACAAGGGATCTGGGCATTCCCTCGAGGCTTTCCCAAAAGGCTTTCCCCTGAGGCTTTCCCACAGGGCTGTCCCACGTGCCACCGTGGTGTGAGTCGATCCTTCGGCTTGAAAGTCGAGGCAGTGCAGGGAAAACTGGTTTCCCTGGAATGGACTGAGGACATCTGGGGGACTCTGGGAATGGTGGCACGTCCCTGGAGTTCCTCTCGCCTTTCCTGTGGAGAGCGCCTCCACTTGAGATGCGATGGGAACGCCGGGAATTCTTTCCCGACAACGCAGGGGAAAGGATCCGTCCTCTCAAGCTAGGAGGAGGAAACGGGGCTCCTCTGGATGTGGGCGGGACTCTCGTGCTTCCTCTCTAGTGGAGTCGGGTATGTCGTGGAACTTCTTGAGTTGCAGCAAGGGTGTGAAGGACCCTTTGGAAGTTCCAGAGTTTAGGTGTGATTAGCCTCGAGACGCCTCAGCGGAAATGGGCCTCATCTCGCCTGGAGGGGAGAACCTCCTGGATTTTCTCGAGTTGCGGCAGGTGCTCTCGACTTACGTCGGGGACCTCAGGGACCCTCTCTGGTGGCCTCAGGACAGGCCAGTCCCCATGCGAGTTACTCGGTGGCCTCTCGGGGCCTCTCGGGTTTCCTCTCCCGTCGATGCTGGGGCCTAAGACCTTGTGTAGAGTCAGTGCCGGAACCTGAGGAATCCTCTCCAGTGCTGACATGGATCTTGGGGTACGTCTGGAGTCTCCCCAGGGGAGTCAGTCCTCGTCTCGAGTGGGGCATGCACATGCGCTTTCCTCCTCAGCTGTAGCAGCAGTGTCACGCTTCCCTTCGAGTGGATCAAGGGATCTGTGGCTTTCCCTCGAGGCTTTCCCACGAGGTTTTCCCACGAGGCTTTCCCACAGGGCTGTCCCACGTGCCACCGTGGTGTGAGTCGATCCTCGGCTTGAAAGTTGAGGCAGTGCAGGGAATACAGGTTTCCCTGGAATGGACTGAGATATCTGGGCGACTCTGGGAATGGTGGCACGACCCTGGAGTTCCTCTCGCCTTTCCTGTGGAGAGCGCCTCCTCTTGAGATGCGACGGGAACGCCGGGAATTCTTTCCCGACCACGCAGAAAAGGATCCCACCTCTCGAGCTAGGAGGCGGAAACGGGGCTCCTCTGGATGTGGGCGGGACTCTCGTGCTTCCTCTCGAGTGGAGTCGGGAATGTTGCGGGAACTTCTTGAGTTCCAGCAAGGGTGTGAAGGACCCTTTGGAAGTTTCAGAGTTTAGGTGTGATTAGCCTCGAGACGCCTCAGCGGAAATGGGCCTCATCTCGCCTGGAGGGGAGAACCTCCTGGATTTTCTCGAGTTAAGGCAGGTGCTCTCGACTTACGACGGGGACCTCAGGGACCCGCTCTGGTGGCCTCAGGAAAGGCCAGTCCCCTTGCGAGTTGCTCGGGGGCCTCTCGGGGTTCTCTCGGGATTCCTCTCCAGTCGATATCGGGGCCTAAGACCTTGTGTGGAGTCGGTGCCAGACCTGAGGTTTCCTCTCCAGTGCTGACATGGATCTTGGGGTACTTCTGGAGTCTCCCCAGCGGAGTCAGTCCTCGTCTCGAGTGGGGGCATGCACGTGCGATTTCCTCCCGAGCTGTAGCCGCAGTGTCACCCTTTCCTTCACGTGGAACAAGGGATCTGTGGCATTCCCTCGAGGCTTTCCCACGAGGCTTTCCCACGAGGCTTTCCCACAGGGCTGTCCCACGTGCCACCGTGGTGTGAGTCGATCCTCGGCTTGAACGTTGAGGCAGTGCAGGGAATACAGGTTTCGCTGGAATGGACTGAGACATCTGGGCGACTCTGGGAATGGTGGCACGACCCTGGAGTTCCTCTCGCCTTTCCTGTGGAGAGCGCCTCCTCTTGAGATGCGACGGGAACGCCGGGAATTCTTTCCCGACCACGCAGGGAAAGGATCCCTCCTCTCGAGCTAGGAGGCGGAAACGGGGCTCCTCTGGATGTGGGCGGGACTCTCGTGCTTCCTCTCGAGTGGAGTCGGGAATGTTGCGGAACATCTTGAGTTCCAGCAAGGGTGTGAAGGACCCTTTGGAAGTTCCAGAGTTTAGGTGTGATTAGCCTCGAGACGCCTCAGCGGAAATCGGCCTCATCTCGCCTGGAGGGGAGAATCTCCTGGATTTTCACGAGTTGCGGCAGGTGCTCTCGACTTACGTCGGGGACCTCAGGGACCCTCTCTGGTGGCCTCAGGAAAGGCCAGTCCCCATGCGAGTTTCTCGGTGGCCTCTCGGGGGCCTCTCGGGATTCCTCTCCCGTCGATGCCGGGGCCTAAGACCTTGTGTGGAGTCAATGCCGGAACCTGAGGATTCCTCTCCAGTGCTGACATGGATCTTGGGGTACGTCTGGAGTCTCCCCAGGGGAGTCAGTCCTCGTCTCGAGTGGGGGCATGCACATGCGCTTTCCTCCCCAGCTTTAGCAGCAGTGTCACGCTTCCCTTCGAGTGGATCAAGGGATCTGTGGCTTTCCCTCGAGGCTTTCCCACGAGGCTTTCCCACGACGCTTTCCCACAGGGCTGTCCCACGTGCCACCGTGGTGTGAGTCGATCCTCGGCTTGAAAGTCGAGGCAGTGCAGGGAAAACAGGTTTCCCTGGAATGGACTGAGACATCTGGGGGACTCTGGGAATGTGGCAGGACCCTGGAGTTCCTCTCGCCTTTCCTGTGGAGAGCGCCTCCACTTGTGATGCGATGGGAACGCCGGGAATTCTTTCCCGACAACGCGGGGAAAGGATCCGTCCTCTTGAGCTAGGAGGCGGAAACGGGGCTCCTCTGGATGTGGGCGGGACTCTCGTGCTTCCTCTCTAGTGGAGTCGGGTATGTCGTGGAACTTCTTGAGTTGCAGCATGGGTGTGAAGGACCCTTTGGAAGTTCCAGAGTTTAGGTGTGATTAGCCTCGAGACGCCTCAGCGGAAATGGGCCTCATCTCGCCTGGAGGGGAGAACCTCCTGGATTTTCTCGAGTTGCGGCAGGTGCTCTCGACTTACGTCGGGGACCTCAGGGACCCTCTCTGGTGGCCTCAGGAAAGGCCAGTCCCCATGCGAGTTGCTCGGGGGCCTCTCGGGATTCCTCTCCCGTCGATGCCGGGGCCTAAGACCTTGTGTGGAGTCAGTGCCGGAACCTGAGGTTTCCTCTCCATTGCTGACATGGATCTTGGGGTACTTCTGGTGTCTCCCCAGGAGAGTCAGTCCTCGTCTCGGGTGGGGGCATGCACGTGCGCTTTCCTCCCGAGCTGAAGCAGGAGTGTCACGCTTCCCTTCGTGTGGAACAAGGAATCTGTGGCATACCCTCGAGGCTTTCCCACGAGGTTTCTCACGAGGCTTTCCCACAGGGCTGTCGCACGTGCCACCGTGGTTTGAGTCGATCCTCGGCTTGAAAGTCGAGGCAGTGCAGGGAAAACAGATTTCCCTGGAATGGACTGAGACATCTGGGGGACTCTGGGAATGGTGGCATGACCCTGGAGTTCCTCTCGCCTTTCCTGTGGAGAGCGCCTCCTCTTGAGATGCGACGGGAACGCCGGGAGTTCTTTCCCGAGCACGCAGGAAAGGATCCCTCCTCTCGAGCTAGGAGGTGGAAACGGGGCTCCTCTGGATGTGGTCGGGACTCTCGTGCTTCCTCTCGAGTGGAGACGGGTATATCAGGGAACTTCTTGAGTTGCAGCAAGGGTGTGAAGGACCCTTTGGTAGTTCCTTAGGTAAAGTGTGATTAGCCTCGAGATACCTCAGCGGAAATGGGCCTCATGTCGCCTGGAGGGGAGAACCTCCTGGATTTTCTCGATTTGCGGCAGGTACTCTCGACTTACGACGGGTACCTCAGGAAACCGCTCTGGTGGCCTCAGGAAAGGCCAGTCCCATGCGAGTTGCTCCGGGGCCTCTCGGGATTCCTCTCACGTCGATGCCAGGGCCTAAGACCTAGTGTGGAGTCGGTGCCAGAACCTGAGGATTCCTCTCCAGTGCTGACATGGATCTTGGGGTATTCTGGAGTCTCCCCAGGGGAGTCAGTCCTCGTCTCGAGTGGGGCATGCAAGTGAACTTTCCTCCCGAGCTGCAGGAGCAGTGTCACGCTTCCCTTCGGGTATATGAAGGGATCTGTGGCTTTCCCTCTAGGCTTTCCCACGAAGCTTTCCCACGAGGCTTTCCCACAGGGCTGTCCCACGTGCCACCGTGGTGTGAGTCGATCCTCGTCTTGAAAGTCGACGCAGTGCAGGGAAAACAGGTTTCCCTGGAATGGACTGAGACATCTGGGGGACTCTGGGAATGATGGCACGAACCTAGAGTTCCTCTCTCCTTTCCTGTGGAGAGCGCCTGCTCTTGAGATGCGACGGGAACGCCGGGAATTCTTTCCCGAGCACGCAGGGAAAGGATCGCCCCTCTCGAGCTAGGAGGCGGAAACGGGGCTCCTCTGGATGTAGGCGGGACTCAAGTGCTTCGTCTCGAGTGGAGACGGGTATGTCGGGGAACTTCTTAAGTTGCAGCAAGGGTGTGAAGGACCCGTTGGAAGTTCCAGAGGTTAGGTGTGATTAGCCTCGAGACGCCTCAGCGGAAATGGGCCTCATCTCGCCTGGAGGGGAGAACCTCTTGGATTTTCTCGAGTTGAGGCAGGTGCTCTCGACTTACGACGGGGACCTCAGGGACCCGGTCTGGTGGCCTCAGGAAATGCCATTCCCCATGCGAGTTCCTCGGGGCCTCTCAGGATTCCTCTCCCGTCGATGCCGGTGCCTAAGACCTTGTGTGGAGTCAGTGCCGGAACCTGAGGATTCCTCTTCAGTGCTGACATGGATCTTGGGGTAATTCTGGAGTCTCCCCAGGGGAGTCAGTCCTCGTCTCGAGTGGGGGCAAGCACGTGCGCTTTCCTCCAGTGCTGTAGCAGCAGTGTCACCCTTCCCTTCGCGTGGATCAAGGGATCTGTGCCTTTCCCTCGAGGCTTTCTCACGAGGCTTTCCCACGAGGCTTTCCCACGAGCCTTTCCCACGAGGTTTTCCCACAGGGCTGTCCCACTTGCCACCTTGGTGTGAGTCGATCCTCGGCCTGAAAGTCGACGCAGTGCTGGGAAAACAGGTTTCCCTGGAATGGACTGAGACATCTGGAAGACTCTGGGATTGGTGGCACGACCCTGGAGTTCCTCTCGCCTTTCCTGTGGAGAGCGCCTCCTCTTGAGATGCGACGGAAATGCCGGGAATTCTTTCCCGACCACGCAGGGAAAGGATCCCTCCTCTCGAGCTAGGAGGCGGAAACGGGGCTCCTCTGGATGTCGGCGGGACTCTCATGCTTCCTCTCGAGTGGAGACGGTTATGTCGGGGAACTTCTTGAGTTGCAGCAAGGGTGTGAAAGACCCTTTGGAAGTTCCAGAGTTAAAGTGTTATTACCCCCTAGTTGCCTCAACTGAAATGGGCCTCATCTCTCCTGGAGGGGAGAACCTCCTGGATGTTCTCGGAGTTGCGGCAGGTGCTCTCGACTTACGACGGGGACCTCAGGGACCCGCTCTGGTGGCCTCAGGAAAGGCCAGTCCCCATGCGAGTTGCTCGGGGGCCTCTCGGGATTCCTTCTCCCGTCGATGCAGGGGCCTAAGATATTGTGTGGAGTGGGTGCTGGAACCTGAGGATTCCTCTCCAGTGCTTACGTGGATCTTGGGGTACTTCTGGTGTCTCCCCAGGGGAGTCAGTCCTCGTCTCGAGTGAGGGCACGCACGTGCGCTTTCCTCCCGAGCTGTAGCAGCAGTGTCACCGCTTCCCTTCGCGTGGATCAAGCGATCTGTGCCTTTCCCTCGAGGCTTTCCCACGAGGCTTTCCCACGAGGCTTTCCCACAGGGCTGTCCCACGTGCCACCGTGGTGTGAGTCGATCCTCGGCTTTGAAAGTCGATGCAGTGCAGGGAAAACAGGTTTCCCTGGAATGGACTGAGACATTTGGTGACTCTGGGAATGGTGCACGACCCTGGAGTTCCTCTCGCCTTTCCTGTGGAGATCGCCTCCTCTTGAGATGCGACGGGAACGCCGGGAATTCTTTCCCGACCACGCAGGGAAAGGATCCCCCTCTCAGCTAGGAGAGCGGAATCGGGGCTCCTCTGGATGTGGCCGGGACTCTCGTGCTTCCTCTCAGTAGAGACGGGTTATGTCGGGGAACTTCTTGAGTTGCAGCAAGGGTGTGAAGGACCCTTTTGGAAGTTCCAGATGTTAGAAGTGATTAGCCTCGAGACGCCTCAGCGGAAATGGGCCTCATCTCGCCTGGTAGAGGAGAACCTCCTGGTATTTTCTGGAGTTGTCGGACAGGTGCTCCTCGACTTACGACGGGACCTCAGGGACCGCTCTGAGTGGCCTCAGGAAGGCCAGTCCCCATTGCGAGTTGCTCCGGGGCCTCTCAGGATTCCTCTCCCGTCAATTCCGGGGCCTATGATCTTGTGTGGAGTCGGTGCCGGAACCTGAGGATTCCTCTCCAGTGCTGACATGGATCTTGGGTACTTCTGGAGTCTCCCCAGGGGAGTCAGTCCTCGTCTCGAGTGGGGGCATGCACGTGCCCTTTCCTCCCGAGCTGTAGCAGCAGTGTCACGCTTCCCTTCGCGTGATTAAGGGATCTGTGCTTTCTCTCGAGGCTTTCCCCGAGGCTTTCCCACGAGGTTTCCCACGAGGCTTTCCCACAAGGCTTTCCCACAGGGCTGTCCCACGTGCCACCGTGGTGTGAGTCGATCCTCGGCTTGAAAGTCGACGCAGTGCTGGGAAAACAAGTTTCCCTGGAATGGACTGAGACATCTCGAGGACTCTGGGATTGGTGGCACGACCTGGAGTTCCTCTCGCCTTTCCTGTGGAGAGCGCCTCCTCTTGAGATGCGACGGAAATGCCGAGAATTCTTTCCCGACCACGCCACGCAGGAAATCCTCCCTCTCGAGCTAGGAGGCGGAAACGGGGCTCCTCTGGATGTGGGCGGCGGGACTATCCGTGCTTCCATCGAGTGGAGACGGTTATGTCGCGGAAGCTTCTTGAGTTGCCACAAGGGTGTGAAGGGGACATCCTCCCCCCCCCCCCC